>NC_083240.1:35038189-35304085 GCF_032191835.1 Heteronotia binoei
ACCGTGGAAAGGCATGGCCAGGTCCTGGGAGCCCGAGCTGTCGCTGTTGGGGGTGGGCAGGAGGTTATTCCACAAGGGCTGGAAATAGTGCCCATTGGCGTAGGGCATGGGGCCGGGCAGGCCGTTGACAGGAGGCGAGGGGGTCGGCTTCTCCAGGGGGGGCTTCATGTTGAACGGCTGGCCCATGCACAGTTCCAGGGCGTAGCCCGGCGCCTTGCCGGGAAACCCTGGCCCGCCTAGCTCTCGGGCGGGGGGCTTGCCCATCGGCCCGACCGCTTCCCCGCACATCTGCTGCAGGTGGGTCAGCTGGTGCTGGTTCCAGGCCACCTGCTGCTTCATTTCGCTTTGGTACGCAGAAGAGGCCCCCCTGCTCATGCTCCCCAGGGGGGCGCCCATGGCGGCGGCAGGCGGCATGGTGGCGGCATGGGGGGCGTGCTCGCCAGGGTTCACCACGCAGGAAGGCAGGGGCGCGGGGCCGTGGTGAGCGGACACCCGGGTGCTCGCGCTGATCAGGAGGTTGCGGCTGATGGGGCTGGGGTTGGCGATCTGTCCCTCGCACACTGAGGTAGCGCTGATGCCCGCTCGCGCCTGGCAGAACTGGTTGATCTGGTGCACGATGCTGCTCAAGTCCGGGGGCTGGTTCTGCTGCAGGGTGGCGGCCATGGAGAGGGGGATGGTTGAGGTAGACACAGTCACATTCGGGGGGGCGTCGGCGTCTGGGACCTTCCTGCCCCCGTGCAAGCCCACCGGTGGCGGGGGCTGCTGCTGCTGCAGCAAGTGGTTGGCGGGGTGCGGCGGCTGCTGCAGGCCCGGGTGGGCTAGAGGCTGCGGGTGCTGGATGGCTGAAGGGATCCCCTGAGGGTGCTGAGCCATGCTCTGGGCGTGCTGCAGCGCCTGCTGGCGGGCCAACGCCTGCGGGTGGTGGCTTAAAGTGCTTGGTGCTGCGTAGGGGGCGGAAGGGGGGTTCATCATGGCTTCCGGCAGCAGGCGCACGCGAGTCCCGTCAAAGTCCTTGACGACGCCTTTGGCCGGGGACCTGACGATGGCCAGGAGGCCGGTTTTCACAGCAGCCTGAGAAGGCGGGTAAGGACTGTACCTCTGCCCGGAAGTGTCCAGCCCGTTCACAGTACGACGAATGTGTTTCCGTTGGGGAACCTTGACGCTGTTGGGGAAAATTTTGATAGTCAGAGGATGGTTGGCCACCTTCTTAGCATACGCGTCCAACTCTGCTGGAGTAGGGTGCTGTGCGGCTCTCATCTTCTGTGTAGTGTCCCCTGGTGGGGGAGAGGAAGGGGGGGGAACAGAGTTAAGAGAGAGAACCCGTCAAGTGCCCACTCAACAGGCAACCGGTGTTGTGCTTTCAGGACATGAGAACCGTGCCTCTGGAGTCCCGTTGAGCCCAGGATCCTGTTTCCAGCAGCAGCCACCTCCTGGACACTGTTCCCTCTAAGCTGAGTGAGCGTGAGCTAGCTCACAGTTTTTAAGCCCCTGGCTCACACATTTTTGTCTTAGCTCAGGAAAAATGGCTCCAGAGCGAACTAATTTTTATGCAATAGCTCGCAGCTTTAATGCCGGTAGCTCACAAAGTAGAATTTTTGCTCACAAGACTCCACGGCTTAGAGCAGGGGTGTCAAACATGCAATTTGGGGGCCAAATCAGGCTTTTGGAGGGCTCCTATCAGGCCCCTGAGCAACTGGCTGCCATCTGCTTCCTTCTCCGTATATCTTGCTTCCTCCTGCATAACAGCTTGCTCTAAAAGGGTTGCTCAATTGCTTGCAGAGGTTTTGCTCTGTAGTTCCAACCTCTATTTTCTCCACTGGCTGAGGCTCCTCCCTTGGGGAGGAAGAGCTTGCTTTGCCAGGCTCTCTCCGATGCACAGCAGAGCTACTGAGCCAAGCCTCTCTTCCTTCTATTGGCTGAGGCTCCTCCTGGTCCCCTGGGAAAGGAAGGAAAGAGCCAGAGCTTCCTTTGCCCAGTTCCCTGGATCCCATGGGAGAAATACAAAGAAGCACCTTTAAGACCAATGAGTGCTAACATTTTAAGCATGTTTTAAGTTTATATATATATATATATATTGGTCCAGCCCAACAAGGTCTCATTTATGTCAGTTTTGGCCCTCATAACAAATGAGTTTGACACCCCTGGCTTAGAGGGAGTATTTCTCTTGGACACTGACAAATGGGGCATGAAGTCAACCTCGTCTTGCCTACTTGTTCATCCCTGGATGACCGGCAGCCAAGCCGGCACCGTGAGGGAAGTTCCACTCGTCATGCTCACTGATAACCATCTCCTTCATTCATTTGCCAGTTCCTTTTTTTGAAATCTAGTGGCCGGAATACGGAACAGGTCCCTATCTCGTCGGATCTTGGAAGCTAAGCAGGGTTGCTCCTCAGAAGAGAGGCCACCGAGGAAGACTCTGTAGAGGAGGAAGGTGCTAGCCAGCCAGCCACCTCTGCTTAATCATTTGTCTTGAAAATCCGACAGGTGTCGTAAGTCAGTTGCGACTTGACTTTGCGCACGAACAATCTAGCGGCCATAAAAAATTAGTATGACTCTGTCATGTTTTGTTCTGTGAGCTACCTTCGACTAGGAAGCCAGAGTGATGCCACAGACGTTTTCTGAAGAAACCTGAAATCCGTTTTATGGTTGGGATCATCTGATCTAAACACAGCTGCTTCTCTGTGCCTATCCTGTGGCGCTTTACAGAGCAACAGTGGACCGCTGAACAGTGCCGGAAAGGTGGTGCTGAGGCCTGGGCACGAGGGACAACTGCCCTGTGTCATACCTGCCTTCTCAATGTGCCAAGGGCTTGTGGCTACCTTGTCAGGTGAGGCCAAGGGCACCTGGGTCCAAGTGGCCCACCACCAATGTTCCCTCTAAGCTGTGGAGCCTTGCGAGCAAAAATTCTACTTTGTGAGCTACTGGCATTAAAGTTGTGAGCTACTGCATAAACTAGTTTGCTCTGGGGCCATTTTTCCTGAGCTGACACAAAAATGCGTGAGCTGGAGGCGGAAAGATTGTGAGCTAGCTCACACTAACTCAGCTTAGAGGGAACACTGCCCACCACCACCCTGCAGCCAACTGCCTTGCTATTCCCAAGGCTTTATTCAGGCCACTACTGCCATGTTGGGTGAATGATGTGGCCAGGCACCCAGGCTGGCAGCAGCCTCTGGAGAAGACAACCTGTTCTTCTTCCCTTTCCCCTGCAGCTTGGAGAGTGGGGTGGAGGGCAGTGACCTTTCCAATGTGGGCCTAAGGGAAGAGGAGGATGCAGCAGCCCACTTCTTTGCTGCTACCACCATCTCCAACGGTGCCCTGATGCAGAGGGGTTCAATCCAAGCCAAGGGGGTGGGTGGCACAGCCAGTGGGTACACCTCCTTCTCTACCTGCACTGAACCTGCAAAAATATCTGGTACATCCTTTAGGGCAGGGGTAGCCAAACTTGCTTAATGTAAGAGCCACATAGAATAAACATCAGATGTTTGAGAGCTGCAAGTCATGAACATCAGCTGTTTGAGAGCTTCAGGACAGGAAGGAAGGAAGGAAGGAAGGAAGGAAGGAAGGAAGGAAGGAAGGAAGGAAGGAAGGAAGGAAGGAAGGAAGGAAGGAAGGAAGGAAGGAAGGAAGGAAGGAAGGAAGGAAGGAAGGAAGGAAAATAGATAGGGGACGGAGGTAGAGGTAGGGGCCTGCAGGGGGAGGAGGAAGCATTGCTGGAGTGCGGCCCTCCCTCGGCAGGCAGTGGCTTCTTCTACGCAGCAGCAGGGCATCCCGCTAATGATTCGGGGGTGGGGGGGGAGGCGTCCTTGAATTCTGCCCAGATGGCTCCTGGCCACGGGCTGCTCAACTCACATTTCTGAAGTCCAGCATTCATCTGCGGGAAAGAAAGCAGCTGGAAGGAGAGATCCCCTGGTCCCGACAGGCAGGCCAGCATGACAGGCAGCCGTCAGCAGTTGGGGTCTTCAGACCTCTGCACGCTGCAACGAGAGAGAAAGCTGGTCACCGGGACTGCCCACCAGTGAATGGGGTTTTTAACTGTTTAAACGTCTTGGAAGATTGCATAAACCATCTTTTTTCCCCCAACTAAAAAGAGTGCCCTGTGCAAGCACCAAGTTGTTACTGACCCATGGAGTGACGTTGTATCATGACATTTTCACGGCAGACTTTTTACGGGGTGGTTTGCCATTGCCTTCCCCAGTCATCTACACTTTCCCCCCCAGCAAGCTGGGGACTCATCTGACTGACGTCAGAAGGATGGAAGGCTGAGTCAACCTGGAGCTGGCTACCTGAACCAGCTTTTGCTGGAATTGAACTCAGGTCGTGAGCAGAGCTTGGGCGGCAGTACTGCAGCTTTAACACTCTGCACCACAGGGCTCCCCCCCCCCCACTAATGCCCGTTAAACTTCAACAAATATGCATATTACAACTGCTCCCGCACCCAAAAAAATATTTTTTAAAAAATAAAAAATTCAGTTACCACTGGATGTGCAATCAACCATGCAACCATGTAATAAATTCATTGTTCAACACTGGCTCACGTTCTAATTCCACGTTACTAGAACATACCAGATCCAAAGAAACCTCACATTTTGCATGAAGTGTGCTTTTCAACTGTTGTCCCACCAATTAGTCAACTAAAACTTGAGCACAATCAACTAAATTGACAGATTAATGGCCTTGCTTAAGCAGGGAGCACTGCAAAGTTCAATTAACACACCTTTCACCAAGTGCTCAACAGAGATGCTTTTTGAGACACTAAAGATGGCAATTCCAAAACTAGTGGCTATAAAGTGGGAGAACCAAGGGCAACTACGGTACTTCTACAAAACAAAACCAATGGCATGCATGCATGGTCCACAGCACCCTGTGTCTTTCTGACAAATGCTCATGTTAGTGCATGAGTGAGCTTGCCCCCTGCCTCCACAAATACTGTGATGGAAGTGTGGCCAGTCTGCCACAAATAAGCCCTGAACTCAACTTGGAGGGGGGATTTTCAGGGACTTGACTGCCCACTTCTAAGCTGCAATGGGCAAGCCCTCCGGGGCAAGACTAGGACCATGTGTGGGCCCTGATTCCATGGGAACACAGACAAAGTACAGAACAAAGGATAGAAGTGTTTCCTCAGAATCTCAGCATGTGTGCGTGTGTTTTAAAGTACATGGCCCTAATGGCTGAGAAGAAAATGCGCAGGGAACAGGACTAGAAATGTAAAGGTGTGGGGGGAGAATCCTGTTTTCCTCAGGTCCTCTATGGAAAAACTGGAAATTTGGGGTAGCATTTAAAAAAACAACAACACCCTGAAATATTTCTTCTTCTGGAATGAGTAACAAGCTTTTTAAGAAAAGGTTTTGCCCACTGAGAATGTGGAGCATGAAGACTGTTATAGAACAGAACAATTTTTTTGCAGGATGCAGTGTTCCCTCTAAGCTGAGTTCATGTGAGCTAGCTCACAGTTTTTTAGCCTCTGGCTTGCACATTTTTGCCTTAGCTCAGTCTGCTCAGGAAAGATGACCCCTGAGTGCACTAACTGAGGCAGTAGCTCACAACATTAATGCCAGTAGCTCACAAACAATGTTCCCTCTAAGCTGCAAAGTCTCGTAAGCAAGAATTCTACTTTGCAAGCTACTGGCATTAAAGCTGTGAAAGGAAAGGAAAGGTCCCCAGTGCAAGCGCGGGTCGTTTCCGACTCTGGGGTGACGTTGCTTTCACAACGTTTTCACGGCAGACTTTTGACGGGGTGGTTTGCCATTGCCTTCCCCAGTCATCTAAGCTTTCCCCCCAGCAAGCTGGGGACTCATTTCACCGACCTCGGAAGGATGGAAGGCTGAGTCAACCTGGAGCCGGCTACCTGAAAACCCAGCTACCTCCGGGGATCGAACTCAGGTCGTGAGCAGAGCTTAGGACTGCAATATTGCAGCTTTAACACTCTGCGCCATGGGGCTTGTGAGCTACTGCATAAATAAGTGTCCTCTGGGGTCCTCCTTCCTGAGCTCAGACAAAAATGTGTGAGCTGGAGGCTAAAAATCTGTGAGCTAGCTCACGCTAGCTCAGCTTAGAGGGAACACTGCTCACAAAGTAAAACTTGCTCACAGGACTCCACAGCTTAGAAGGAACATTGACAAGTGAAATCTTGGGGGGGGAACCCACGCTGCCCCCACTATCTTCATCCTCTGCTCCGTCTCTTCTTCACCCTTCTCTGCCCCTGATCACCACTCCGGTCCCCCTTAGACACACACTGACCCGGTTTCCGGTCCCTTCTCTCTCTCACTGTCAACTTATTCACTTCTTCTACAGCCCCACTTCGATCAATAAGATTCCAGGCAGATTACAAAACAAAAATAAAACACCAGGATCATGACATACAGTCAACAAGATCAGAAAAATGCTGCGTAGAACACAATATGGTACAGACAGTAAAGCAGGAATTACAAGACCAGAGCACAATGCAATGAAACATTACATACAATAAAGAGTACAAACCGGATTGCAAAATTAGAACGCAAAAGGGGGAAAAAAAAGTAATGAAGACTCTTAATTCCACAGACATTAACTAAAACCCTCTTTTATAAGAATGCCCACTCAAGCAGTTCAGTTTTATGCGTTCCACCAAGGGGGAGGGAGTCATCCGGACCAAACTAGGTAACACCCCCATGGTGGATGTAACAACAGAAGAAGGCTCGGGTACAGGAAGCTGCTGATCTTACTCCCCTTTCTAGGGTGGCAAATCCAGAAGGCTTTGCTCAGACAGGCAGAGCTGCTGCAGTAGAACATATCTGGAAAGGTAGTTCTGCAACTTATGCAGATCCGAAGCCATCAAAGCGTTGTTGGTCATAACCAGCCCCCTGAACAGAACCTGGGAACTAACTGGTAACCAATATAGTGACTACAGAATAGCTATAGCAGACATACCATCTCCCTATAGTAATTGAGTTGCAATGATCTCCACCAGGAGCAGCCTGAGTTGTCTTCAAGGGCAGACCCATGTAGAGTGCAATACAGCAGTCTATCCTTAATGTTACCATGGCATGAATTAATGCAGCCAAACAAAACATCATTTTCCCATCTGAAATAACATGTTTCACCAACAATAATGCTGGGTCCAGTATAACCCCCAAGTCCTCAACTGAGCTGGCGAGGGTTAGCAGTTTTGAAAATGATGATATTGGATTTATATCCCACTCTATACTCTGAATCTCAGAGCAGTCACAATATCCTTTAACTCCCCCCCCCCCACAGTCATCCTGTGAGGTAGGTGGGGCTCAGAGAGCTCTTACAGCAGCTGCCCTTTCAAGGACAAAACCTGCAAGAGCTATGGCTGACCCAAGGCCATTCCAGCAGCTGCAAGTGGAGGAGTAGGGAATCAAACCCGGTTCTCTCAGATAAGAGTCTGTGCACTTAACTACTACACCAAACTGACTCTCCTCGCTCTTTCCCCCAGTACTGGGTATACACCAAACTGGCTCACTGGAACTTGGCTCTTTTCCCCGGTATTGGGTATATCCCAATTTTATCGTTAAAAATGAGTTGAGGCTTGATAAGAAACTATTTCATATGTTTCCCCCATGTCTACGCGAGAACATCAGCCAGTTTTTACAGATGAGGAATCTACAACATCTGTGCCTCCAAAATGCTCTCAAGATTTTAAATGATCACACGAGGGAAGAATCTGCTGCAAAACTAACTCTGGCCAATAGAAAAAGTGTGTGTGTGTGTGTAAGAGAGGGGTGGGGGGGCCTGTTGGAGTAGAAAGCTGGCAAGATCCTTCTTTGGACTCCAGGCAAATGAACTCTCAATTTGGAATGCCAAAGATTAATTAGCAGCAGGCTACTAAGGGCTGGTGCATTCAGAAAAGAGCAGCTTCCAGATTCTCCAAACCCCCCAATCCCACCAGCTGCTTGACATTTCCAGCAACGTGGCGGTCATGCAAGTGGGCGTGTTCTTTCACTCAGCACATCTCTACAGGTCCATCTCTACAGCACATCTCTACATCTCTACAGCTTCAGCATCGAGTCCACTGCGGAAGAAAACTCACTCCACCCTCTGTGATGGCCCAGCCCAGGGAATTGGCCCCCAAGAACCTGCCCAGTAAAATTCTTAAGCTAAGACTGATTGTCTGCCCCTATCAATATGAAAGTCATTTGTGGCACTTGGAGGGTCTGCAAGGAAAGCACTCCTGTCCCCACTGCTTTAACAAAAGCTTCCACCCGTCATGATCCTGGGCCTAGTGAGGCCTGCAGACCCTAGAGAAGCCTGCCTAGGAGTTACTACAGAAAGCCTACATTTCCCAGGATCCCTACTGTCCCTCTGATTGGGTGGCAAGGTTTTGGAGGGAAAACTGGCCCAGAGAGGGGTGGCCACTGGGAAGAGAGCATAAAAGGGCCAAGCACAGACAGGGTGGGTTCTCTCTGGGAAAGGCTGCAGGAGAGAAGACAGCAGGAGAGATCCCTTATCCAAGGTGGTGAGTTTTGGTATTAGAGGAAGGCGATGTCTAGCTAAATGCGCCAGGGCTTCTGTTTATTTGCACCCACCTTTACTGTATATATATTTCACTGTTTTTACCCACTAATTATTTGAGCACTGTAAATAAACTGTTGTTGTTACACTGCTTGGGTCCTCACGTCTTCTTGGTTGCAGTTAAGAGCTCTTTATTAATAAGGAAGACAGAGAAGAAGAAGAAGATATTGGATTTATATCCCGCCCTCCACTCCGAAGAGTCTCAGAGCGGCTCACAATCTCCTTTACCTTCCTCCCCCACAACAGACACCCTGTGAGGTGGGCTGGGCTGGAGAGGGCTCTCACAGCAGCTGCCCTTTCAAGGACAACCTCTGCCAGAGCTCTGGCTGACCCAAGGCTATTCCAGCAGGTGCAAGTGGAGGAGTAGGGAATCAAATCTGGTTCTCCCAGAGAAGAGTCCACACACTTAACCACTACACCAAACTGGCTCTCCTGAGCTAGTTGGGTGCTCTGAGCTCTCCTCTCCTTACCAGAGTGGTGGCAGCCAGTAGAAGGCCCTCCTAGGCCCCTGCTGTGTGACAACCCCTGATCACCTGATGGCACTTAGCCCCAAACTACGGTTCCCTGACTGTCGGTCAGCTGCCATGCCCAACAACACATTTGGCTTGCATTAAGAGATGTGGGGCACAAGGGCGCTGGGATACTATACAATGTCAATCCACTTGCTCCAGAGTTTCCCGGATCCAGCAGGGTAGCCCCCGCCCCACCCCAGCAGAATCTCCTTGATGACAGCCTCAAAGATGCAGCCCCGTGGCTTTAAAGTCCATTGAGTACCACGCTCCAGGCCCTGGCAAGACCGCAGCTGCAAAGCGCGATAATGACTTGCAATAACTTGCACGTAACGATGATGCCTCTTGACAACAAAAGTTAATTGGACCTAATTGAACCGATACAAGTGATGCTATGGCTGGCGGGGTGCCAGCGGTGCTCGGGCACACAAAGCCCTCTGAAAGCGAGCGTGGTCAAGTTGGTTGCAACTCTGAGCGAGACAGCTGGTTTTCCCATATATGCATTAATCATTCCCCCCCCCCCACATGCAGCGCCACTGAACATGACATTTTACAGTGAAGCATAAGCAGAAGAGACAGAACCCTGCTTTGTAGAGTGTACCCAGGGCTTTTTTTTTTGTAGCTGGAACTCCTTTGCATATTAGGCCACACCCCATTGATGTAGCCAATCCTCCAAGAGTTTACAGAAGGTCCTGTACTAAGAGCCAAGTAAGCTCTTGGAGGACTGGCTACATCAGGGGTGTGTGGCCTAATATGCAAAGTAGTTCCTGCTACCAAAAAAAGAAAAAGCCCTGAGCGTACCATCTGCACTCAGTATAGGGGAGATGGACACAAAACAACTGCAATTGCCTGGAACAGAGTAAGAATTAAAATGGTAAGCCAGAAACTTCCTCACAATCTACTTCTCCTATGAAGACGACGACCACTGTAGATTTATACCCCACCCTTCTCTCTTAATCAGAGTCTCAGAGCAGCTTACAATCTCCTTTATCTTCTTCCCCCACAACAGACACCCTGTGAGGCAGGTGGGGCTGAGAGAGCTCTCCGAGAAGCTGTTAAGAGGTATTTATTAATAAGGAAGACAGAGAAGAAGAAGATTTTGGATTTATATCCTGCCCTCCACTCCGAAGAGTCTCAGAGCGGCTCACAATCTGCTTTACCTTCCTCCCCCACAACAGACACCCTGTAAGGCGGGTGGGGCTGAGAGAGCTCTCCCAGAAGCTGCCCTGTCAAGGACAACTCCTACAAGAGCGATGGCTGACCCAAGGCCATTCCAGCAGGTGCAAGTGGAGGAGCAGGGAATCAAACCTGATAAGAGTCCAAGCACTTAACCACTACACCAAACTGAAAGACTGAGAAGGGGGCGGGAGAGACATCACTGCACAGGTGCTTTGGGAGGAGGCTTCAGGGTGTGGCCAAGATCTGTGAGCGCCTGAGGATACTACGGCTGAATGAACAAAGACTGCAGGGCCCTGACAAGGATAGCCTAGGCAAGCCCAATCTCATTGGTTTCAGAAGATAATCAGGGCTGACTCGAGTTAGGATCTGGGTGGGAGACCTCCTTGGAATGCCAGAGTCCGAAGGCAGAGGCAGGCAATCAAGCCACTTTTCTCTGAACATCCTCCATGCCCCAACAGGGGTCATCAGAGATCGCCATGACTTCCAGGCATGGGGGGGGGGCACAAATACATACCTGCACACACACACACATCCAAAAATTCAGCCAACCATTCCAAAGACCACAGGCAGGAACTACTGCTAGGAATGGGGGAGTCTTAAGGACAGTGAGTGGATGCTGGTTGCAGAAGTGGGTGGGAAGTCAAGGTAGGGATCCAGGGAGGAATATCAGTGTGACCAGGGGGTTCCATAGGCTGCCTACCACGCCTCTTCCTCCATCACTTGCAACGGACTGCCACGTGCCCTTATATTACACCCTGACCTCTGAACAGAGCGCCCCCCAAGCATGCAGGGCAGGTGAAAAGAGGGCAGAAGGGCAGCATGTTTTAACAGGACGTCGTGCTGTCGTGACTCACCATACAAAAGTGGCAACACAGTTTGCAGCAGAAAACCACAACAACTGTGTACAAAACACACAATAACAATATATACAAAGCAATTCTTATTGGTCTATGTTTGTTCCCAATAATACCAAATACACAGTATATCAAAATGTTTCACAAAAGGAAAGGATCCACAGTATTTCAATGTCCAGAGAATATCCAGTCCTTCTCCCTTCTCATTCAATCCAAATTCCAAATTCCTTACAAATCCTGGCTCCAAAGGGGATGTTCCCTTACGTGAACGTCAACTTGGATCACGTTTCGCATACAGCGCTTCCTCGAAGAGCCAATCTGCTCAATTTTTCTTTTTGACGTCAACTAAGACCACTTGACCAAACTGACCTTCTGCATGCCAACCTGTGACCTTCTGCATGCCAAGCAGGTGGTGTAACGCTGAGCCGCAGCTCTTCCCTGTTCGAATGGAGGGTGCAGCCTACGAGACGGCCAGTTGTCACGCCTGTGACTGCAGTGGCAAAAGCAAAAGAGTGTGCTCCTTCCCACGGGATATGATTTGCCTGTGGAACTCGCTGCCACAAGGCTGCAGCAACGGTCTCTAGCCTGGACTGCTTTACAAAGGGGATCAAACAAATTCTTGAGGGAGGAGCGCTCTTGTCAGCGGCTATTAGCCAGGATGGCTGCCTCTGAACGTTTGCGCTCCCGTGTATCTCTGAAGGACAATAGATGGTGGTGGTGACCTTTGCTCTTTAGGTCCCTGCTGTTTGGCCCAGTTAGGAAGCAGGGGATGCTGGGCACAGTGGTGAGCTTAGTAGGGCTCTCTTAACGTTCTGTGCACAGGACTCATCTTGCCTTTGTGTCATTACAGACCTTCAAGGCACCCCCTTGCCACGGTACGCGCTCTCAAAGCCTCCAGAATTCTCCCGGGACAGAATCTGCAAACCGCTGTAAAACACACCCGAATCTCTCAAGAGACAGGGCCATGATCTGGTCAACAGCCATCTAAGCATAGAAGGGTCAAAGCATGCTTGTGGTGGGGAGAAAGAGTTAAAAACGTGGTTACCCGCCCATGAAGAAGTCACAACTGCTTCCCCTCCCCCAGACGACGCTCTGATCTCCATAGTGCGCAAGCAACAAAATCAGCAAGCTTCTCTTGCTAAATCTATCCAGGTGGCTAGAAAAGGGGAAGATTTCTGGCCCGGTTCCTGTGGGCTGGCCTGCCTACATTTTTACTAATTAACAGACCAGAAAATGGTCTTTTGATTTGTAATTAACAACACAACGCACTTTCCACAGAGTCCCTCAGACTAACATTTCAAAGCACTTTTATAATCAGTGAGAACTCAAAGCTGCTCCATAAGAGGAGGGCGTCAGCGGAGAATGGGACCATGGAGGTACATAAGAACATAAGAGAAGCTATGTTGGGTCAGGCCAATGGCCCATCCAGTCCAACACTCTGTGACGCACAGTGTCCAAAATGTTGCCATCAGTGGGGTCAGGACACCAGAAGCCCTTCCACTGTGCGCCCCCCAAGCACCAAGGTATGTCTCCTGATATGGGGGAAAGTGAGGGCGGCTCTGTGCCCATCCAGGTGAGGGGGGAGAGAAGACACAAAGGAATGCAGCACCCCAGGCTGGACTGGGTGGAGGGGCTGAAAGGGGGATGTCTCCCCCCCCCCGAGGACTTTTATTAACACCCCCCCCCTGTCACAGTCCCCAGAGGCCCCTTGGCGGAGGGCGGTCTCCCTTTGGATGCCCCGAGGCGTTTCCAGGCCCCCGGGTAAACAGAACTGAAGAATAACCACACACTCACTCCCGTGTAAAAAATAATATTGTGTAATCCACAACGTGTATCTTCTTTAAAGACAGTGATACAGACAAAAAAAACATCTAATGCACAACACGCCTACTGTCCAAAGAACCATGCACAGGTCCAGTTTTGGGAGAACCCTTCTTCAAGGGACCGTCTTTTACACTTATGGGTTCAGTAATGTTGAAGTGCCATAATTCATTTCCTGGCTTTCCAAATTAATCTGAATTTCAGCTACCAAATGCTGAAAGATAATGACTGGCAGTGACGTTCCAACCAGATTAATTTGGAAAGCCAGAAAATGAATTATGACACTTCAACACTACTGAACCCATAAGTGTAAGACAGTCCCTTGAAGGAGGGTTCTCCCAAAACGAAACTGGACCGGTTCTTTTATTATTTGTTGGACTACAGTAATGATACATGGTTCTTTGGACAGTAGGTGTGTTGTGCATTAGATGTTTTTTTGTCTCTATCACTGTTTATAATTTAAAGAAAATACACATCGTGGATTACACAGTATTATTTTCTACATGAAATGAGTGCGTTATTATCCATAAGAGAAGGGAACGGGAGAAAGAAGTTGCACCAATTCTCTAAGTGTGTGGAAGGGAAAAGAATAAAACCAGGGCAGCTGGCCCCCCAAAATCCAAGGACTGCTAATGTACTGGGGTGGCCCTCCAAACACCAGCAAGGTCACCTGCCCTGTCTTCAGCCTTGAACACAAATGAGATCACCAAGTTCTCTATCAGCTGGCAAAACTGATTTTGCAATATGGACTATGCTCACAAAAAGATCTGCCCGTTTTGCATAGTAACCCCGGTACAAGAAGGGAAAGAAAAACTTAACCCCTAAACCAGTTGAACTAAGAAACTAAAAAGTTAATTAAGGGCCAAGTATCACCAACTAAACACTTACACCATAAATGTTATCAAACATACCAAAATAAATATATTTATTACAAATCAGACTTTAGGACATTGGCCCAATAGTAGCCTCAAAATAGGATAAAATCAAGCAGAAAACATATGTGACCAAGACTATACCAGGAGTGTCAAACATGCTGTTTGGGGGCCAAATCAGGCCCCCAGAGGGCTCCTATCAGGCCCCCGAGTGACTGGCTGTCATCTGCTTCCTTCTCCCTATACCTTGCTTCCTTCTACGTAACAGTTTGCTTTGCAAGGCTTGCTCAATCGCACAGGAGCTACAGAGCAAAACCTCTATTTTCTTCATTGGCTGAAGATCCTCCTTTGGGAAGGAAGGGGGAGAGGAGGCAGAGCTTGTTTTTCCAGGCTCTCTCAACTGTACAGCGGAGCTACTGACCCAAGCCCCTTTTCCTTCTATTAGCTGAGACTCCTCCCCCCCAGTCCCCTGGGGAAGGAAGGAAAGAGTCACAACTTCCTTTTCCCAGTTCCCTGAATCCCATGGGAGAAATACAAAGAAAGCACCCTTAAGATCCACGAGTGCTAACGTTTTAAACATGTTTTAATTGCGTTTGTCTGTGTCCTTCACAAAGTTTATATCTTGCTACCTAATCTGAAATAGGTACACTCATGGCCTGGCCCAACCCAACATGGCCTGGCTCAACAAGGTCTCATTTATGTCAGATCCAGCCCTCATAACAAATGAGTTCGACATGCCCGCCATACACATTCTAGGTAATTTGGCTTTCCTCAGTGGTCAAAGATATATATTTCACATTAGTTCCAGGCAGTACAATGAATACTGAAAACGACACCAATTAAAGTGATTTTATAAGAAACCTAAGTGACTCAAAGCAGGGATAAAATACAAAGGCCTCATTTTCAAATACCGTCTGCCCTGGCCGTATAATTGAGTCTTCCATTATGTATCTTTCTCTCTCAGTCCGAGGAGAGTTTATTCTACGTGAAAATTGGAGCCAATTGCAAGTGGTGAGCGTGTCCATCAGAATTACAAACTCACAAGTGGCTTTTACTAGCCTGCCTGTTGACACACCACCACAGAGATGCATTTGTGGCACAAGAGCGGCCTGAGAAAGAACCAGTCCCCGGTTTACAAATGTTTCCGCCCCTGGTTTGCTTGGTGGAAACTCTTACGCACTACAAGCCAAATAGGAAAGTGGCCGTTTTACAAGATCATCTAAAAGGGTTGGAAGTGCATCGGCTGGTAACGCTGAAGGCAGAGTGAGCACAGGGAATCTGGGTGCTACCCCAACCTGCTTACCAGCAGCAGCTGCTCTCCTGACTTCGCAAATGAGGAAAGAAATGCATGAACTTCCTGCTAGGTTTCAATTCGGAACCCTGCTTTCCCTATAAACAGCCCCAAAGAGGAAAAAGGGGTGCGGGGTGAGGTGACTGCAGACACTACAAAGCCAGCATGCACAAAACGCTCCTAACATTGTGGAGAATTGTGGCCCGAAAGAGGTCATATGAACATATGAAGCTGCCTTCTACTGAATCACACCCTGGGTCCATCAAAGTCAGTATTGTCTACTCAGACTGGTAACGGCTCTCCAGCTGAGGTTTTTCACACCTCTTTGCCTGGACCCTTTTAGTTGGAGATGCCGGGGATTGAACTTGGGACCTTCTGCTTGCCAAGCAGATGCTCTACCACTGAGCCACCATCCCTCCAGCTGTCCTCAACAAGGGCCAGGGCTTTCTCAGTCCTGGCCCTGACTTGGTGGAACGCTCTGGCAGAAGACATCAGGGCCCTGCGGGATCTTATACAGTTTTGCAGGGCCTGTAAGGCAGAGATGTTCCGCCAAGCCTTTGCATAAAGACAGTGGCGGTTGCCATGCTGGCACCTTTTCCTCTCCCCACCCTCCTGGGGGGATCCCCCTGCCTCTGATGTGATGTAATGACTGCATAAGAGCACTTTAAAGATGCCATCAGGGTTTGTAATTTTCTCACGTAACTGATTTTATATATACACGTATTTTTCAATGTTGTACATCGCCCTGAGCCTGGCGCTAGCCGGGATAGGGCGATTCATCAAATGCAATAAATAATAATAAATTATTAAATAAAGGTGTTATCTAGCCTTTAAAAAAAATTATAGAACAGGTATCCTCTTCCATGTGCAGACTGCCCCCTCCTCCTTTAAACCTGGTAGTGGGGGCAACCATGTCAGGAGATGTTTAAAGCTTCGGCGTCTCTGGTTTGCAAGGTGCAGCCTCTTTAACTTGAGCTGCAAGCTCATTTGATCAATACCTGCCATCCAGGGAAGGATGTCAAAATGTATTCCTTTTAGTCTCATTATAAGCTGCTACCCGAGAGTTCAACTGTCCATTCTGCTGATCCAGGGAGGAAAAAGAAATGCCCAGTGAGCACGGGCTGCCCCTCCCTGCCTCACCCTTGAACTGTCAGGAAGATGCTGATGCTGGGCTCCTGAAACGGGGATGCTCTGCGTGCGAAGGCCCGTCTTGCAGCTGCTTTGCCAGCAAAGAACTGACCAGCCACAAACCAGAGCCCATCACGGTGCCACACTTCCCTGCAGGAGGCAGATCTGGAAGTGACATCTCATGAATTAAACTGATGGAGATGTGTTTTTGCCTAGCTACCCTTCATGACGGCCCAGAGTCCAGAAATCAGCCAGCAGCGTATTCCAACTCCTGTTCTGTAAGAGCAATGAACTGCCTTCTCTGCCTGGGCCCTTTCACAGGTTCTGGAACCTTCAGCTAATTTATTTGAACAACCCGATGCATGCACCGGGTCAGATGGTGAACATTTAATCCAAGGGTGGCCAAACTGTGGCTCAGGAGTCACATGTGGCTCTTTTACACATTGTGTGGCTCTTAAAGCCCCACCACCCTGTTGACCAGCTTGGAGAAGGCATTTCTCTCTTTAAATCACTTCTCCAAGTCAAGCCAGCTGACGGTTTGGATAATGCATTTTATGTTAAAAGTTGCTTTCTAGCCACCTCTCCCTCCTTCCCCCTCCACTATCTATTTTCTTTCTCCTTCCTTCCTTCCTTCCTTCCTGTCTCACAGCTTTCAAACAACTATCATTCATGTCTTGTGGCTCTCAAACATCTGACATTTCTTCTATGTGGCTCTTACGTTAAGCGAGTCTGGCCACCCCTGATTTAATCTTCCCCAGCAGCAGGGCTTTCCAGTCTGCTGAGAGATTTCCCCTTTTACATCCATTTCAAAATATCATACCCCCTTGTATCCTGTTCCGATCAACCACGACAACCACTCACATCTTGTCACGTGGATCAGAATCCCCACTTAAGCCATGAATACTAGAGATGTGCTGCCGCAAACTCCTTTTTCAAGACTGAGATAGGCTGAAAAGCACCTTGGTTAAAGAACCTGGGCGTGACTTCCCAGATCTACACATCTAACAAAGGACTGGGTGGGAAGATTCAACAGAACCTGGTATGACAAGAAGTGGCTACGTGGGCCCTCCTGGAGAAAAAAGATATTGTTCTGCTTTCCCTGTTTGGGGTGAGAAGACATGGATCAAAATCGGAGTGGGTGGTATGAAGCTTCTCACAAAAAGGCCAAAAGTACGAGGAATCTGCAAGTCACATGGACAATTGTCTGAAGCTGGTAAAGTTAGGTAATGTCAACCCATGCACTGCATTAATAAAACAATAGTCTGGAATTTTGGTCAGACAGCTGTCTGTTAGGCCAGGGGATTCATTCGACTGCTGGAAAAAGAATGATTCCTTTTTGTCCTTGTTCCACAGAATAATGCTTAAGGTGGATATTCTCTACAGAAGAGCCACTGATTCCGCAGCAATTAGGGCAGGTGTCTCCGACTTTGTCAGAAGTTATTAATGCAGTCAGAGATTCTATTCAAGGCTTGTTCTCTGAACTACCTAAGCAATCTCAGCTACCCAGAGACAAAAGCAAGGACGCCACAAATTAACTTGCAGGAAAAGCCTGATGTGTCATAATTTCACATGCCAAAGAGCAATCTGAATTCGCTAAACATCTTGTAAGCGCAACTTTGGTACAGAATACTCTGTTTAAAGCACTTAATCTGCAGTTCCCAGAACAAGCCTTGCAGGAAGCAATAAGACGCCTACTCATTGCTACAGACAGGCGATTTGAAGATCTGAGTTTTCCATCTTGTAGACGAGGCAACAGCTCCTCAAAATCAAGGTTGCTCCAATACTACTGAACATACTACTGGTCAAGAACCTGGAGACACGTTTGCAGAAACAGTGAAACTGAGAATCGCCATGACCACTCCAATGACTAGTACGGAAATAGAGAGAGCATTCTCTGCTCTGAAAAGAAAAAAATGCCAAAGACAGGCTCAATGCATTAGCAATGCTGTCCAAAGAACAATGGCTGATTGAAGAATTTTCCAGATTCTAATCATAAGACAACTGAACTGCTTGCAAACTGAAAAGCCCATTGTGCCAACTTCAACTAAATTAGGCAGGGAAGAAAAGAAGGAAGACAGAAGCTATCACTCCGCATCCCAAAATACAAAACAGAGAGAAGTTCATTAACATTATTCACCTACTTGGTTCTTTTGTGCGATAGCAATGTTTCTTATATCGATGCTTTAATGTTTGTGTAGCTTTCTGCACCCGGGCTAAGCTGCGTGATTTTGATGTAGAGTATTTGAACAAATTAGAAGAAATTTTTTAAATGTCCAGTTTTAGACTATTTGGCAGCATCTACCTTTCTGCGTTCACAGATGGGGCAGGGTGGAATATCTGCTTTGCATGCAGGAGGTCCCAGGTTCAATCCCCGACATCTCCTGTTGAAAAGGATCTGGCAGTAGATGATATGAAAGACTTCTTGCCTGAGACCCTGGAGACCAGCTGCCAGCCTGAGCAGGCAATACTGACTGCGATGCACCAATGGTCTAATTCAGCAGAAGGCAGCTTCTTCATGTGTTTGTGTGACATGTGCATATTGTGCTAGTCCAGGGGTGTCAATGTTATGAGGGCCGGAACTGACATAAATGAGACCTTGCTGGACTGGGCCATGTGTGTACCTATTTAAGATTAGGAAGCAAAGATATAAACTTTTTAAAGGACACAGACACACACGATTAAAGTTTTTTGCTTTTGTTTTAAACATGCTTAAAACATGAGCACTCATTGGTCTAAAAGGTGTCTTCTTTGTATTTCTCCCATGGGATCCAGGAACTGGGCCAAGGATGCTCTGGCTCTTTCCCTCCCACCTCAGGGGAACAGGAGGCAGAGGAGCCTCAACCAACGGAGAAAACAGAGGTTTTGCTCTGTAGCTCCTGCGCGATTGAACAAGCCTTGCAAAGCAAGCTGTGATGCAGAAGGAAGCAAGAGAGAGGGAGAAGGAAGCAGATGACAGCCAGTTGCTCAGGGGCCTGATAGGAGCCTTTCAGGGGCCTGATTCGATCCCTGGGCTCCATGGTTTGACATCCCTGTGCTAGTCTATCCCTAGGATTGCTCTCTTTCTCTAGAATGAACCTTAAATGAGGATAAAGTGTTTAGAAGGGATGGTGCCGGCCACGCCATTCTCCCCTTACGAGAATCAAGTATGGCGGCACACAAGCTTACTGAACCAAGGTTAGACTCGTTATCCATTAAGAATCTGACTCCCGTGCCTTAGTGTCGCAAGGGGCAAGGACGGGGACAAAATTAAGAGTTAATTTGCTCTGTATCTGTCCACTGTTTGCTGTCTTCTGCACTCCAAGCCGCACCGGGCACCAGCCGCCACTGATCATGGTGCCAGACTCCTGAGAACTGAACGCACCTCTGAACAGACGAGAACCGCCGCCTGCCCAAAAAGCTTAGAGAAGGCAGTTCCCCAGATCTTTTCCATTCGTAGTTGTGAACATTCCGCACAGGCTGTCTCAGCTCAGCTACGAAAAAGGGGGGGGGGAATCCATTTACCATTATCTCCTTTCTGACTTTCAAGGGTTCTGCTTGCCCTGTGGTGCCAGAGACAGAACGATGGCTGGCAATCTCGTTTCCTTCCTAGAATTCCTCTGTTTCCTCTGACTTCGTTTATCTGAAAGAAGCATTACCTAACCCCTCTGCAGCAACGAGGCCCAAACGGTACGCGATAAGCGACGCGTTAAATAAAAGGCCCTTGTTGGGGTGAGAAGCACCCATCCAGAGCGGCCTACCTGCTGGCTGGGATCAGACTTTCTCACACCTCTCCACCCAGCCTCTGATGATTCAGAAACGGCAAAGAGAGAATCCTGCCCACTGTTATGTTTTGCATGAATCACTGTTCTGGGCATGTCACCTCCTGCCCAAGAGGCAGCTCAGAACACTGACCTGAAAACAGAAATACCGAGGGGTGAGCTCCTCTGAAAGTAAGCCCTTATTCTGGCAAAGTCTAAAAGTAAACCGTTCCAGGTGCAACCACCCGTTGAGCCAGCGCACAAGGTTGGAAAGCATTCACTCAGCTGGGTCATCATGAACCACTTTTTAAAAAATGGATTTGAGAGTCAGACGGTGGGCTGGGCCCATACTGCACATACTCGGCAAATCTGAGGGAATCCCACCGATGAAGCACCCTGAATGTGGTCAGTTACTGTTGGAGCAAGAATCTACATAAACCCAGTCTGACAGCTACAGTATGACAGCTGGTGATCTAGCTGCCAGGCTAGGTCACAGTGACCTGATCAGCAGACCGGCTTGAGCCGGCAGAAGCCAAGTGATGCAATCTGCTGAGTCAGCATGGCCAGGATTGGCTGCTTGGACTATATATGATCTGTGTGTGCATCACACAGGTCTCTCCCTGTGAGATGGTGGTTAGGCGAAGCACTTTGTCCGTGGAGGTGATATTGTATAGACTGCACAAGAGAGCACTTGTTGTGTATATATGTTAATACACCTTTTGGCACTAGTTGCACGTGTCTGCCTGATTTTCTTTCCTGAAGCCCTGTGTCGGGCAAGTCATCTCCCTCACTCTGCTACTCCCGCTCCGACAGGGTTATGGGCCCAGGGCGGTTCCGCTGCGCGGAGGAGAGAGTTGAGAGTTGAGCTGACTGTGAGTTCGGAAAGAGCCGGAGGCGAGGAACGCCGGCGAAGGACACAGAAGCACCACCGTTCTCTGTTTGAGAGCCAGAGGGACGTCGGCAGCCAGCTGTGAGGAGGAGTCGGCACGATGGCTCAGCAACAGCTTGGAGTAGCCGTTGAGAAGCTCACCTCAGCCAACTACGCGGTGTGGAGCCTGAGAATGCAACACTACCTCAAGCGTGAAGGGCAATGGCTGTTCGTGAGTAACCCCCCTGCTGACTTATCTCCTGCCGAGACTGTGTTATCGGATAAGGCACTGGCCAACATAGTGCTATCTATAGGAGATGACCAGCTGGTTTATGTGCGAGGGAAGGACACTCCCAAGGCTGCCTGGGACGCGTTGAGTGCGGTGCATGTTAGCACCACTGCTGGTTCCCTCATGGCCTTGACAAGGAGGATGTTCCGCACCGTTATGCCGGCTGGAGGGTGTGTGAAAGATCACATCAAACGGCTAACGGACTGTTTCGTTGAGCTGGAGGCAAGAGGCAAGACTGTAGCTCCAGACGACAGAGTGTACATTTTGCTGTCGTCGTTGCCACCTGAGTACACTCCCCTGATAACTTCTCTGGAGACGGTGGACGTAGCGACCCTGACCATGGAATACGTCTGTGCCCACCTGCTTGACTTCCAAGAGAGAATTGCGGCCGTGAGCTGTCCGGGGGTGTCGGCCAGGCAGCGTGCTGTTATCGGTGTGTCCGGGAAGACAGCCAAGAATGAGCCAGCTTTTGCTGCTGGCAGGCGTCCGAAGGAGGAGGAAGTGGAGCCGACTGCGTTTGCAGTCCGTCGCTGCTATGGATGCGGGTCGTCGCAGCACCTGCTCCGAGCTTGCCCTGAGAGGGAGAAGAGGCGGGGGCGTGTGCGGCGAGAGCGGAGGACCGCCAGCCCGTGTGAGGAAGCAACCCGGCTGGTCACGTCTGCAGTAGAGAGCACAGGGTCTGCTTGGATTTTAGACTCCGGGGCAACGAGCCATCTCTGCTGCGAGAAGGAGTTGTTGAAAAACATTGACAGTCCTGAGCATAAGTATGTGAGATTGGCTGATGGGACCACTGCCAATTCTGTTTGCTCAGGCAATGTGGAATTTCCTGCACTGAAATGTATGTTGCAAAATGTGTTGTATGTACCCTCACTGCAGTCTAACCTGTTGAGTGTTAGCACACTGTTTGACCAGGGATACCAGGTGAGATTTGAGAAAACCTGCTGCAAAATCCTGGGAGGTGGGGGAAAGTTGCTTGTGACAGGAAAGAGGGAAGGTAAACTGTATGTGGTCCAGAGTGATTGTGCCCAGGTGGCTCAGGTGTCGAATGAGCCTGTGCACAATAATTGTATACATTTGCTCCATAGGAGACTTGGGCACTGCGGATTTAGGGCGTTAAAGAAAACCCTGGAGCTTGTGCCTAGTTTGAAAGTAAATCCTTGCAAATGTTACTTGGATTGCCAGGTCTGCAAGAAGACCAAAAGCAAGGCGTGTGCTGTTGCTAAAGAAAGCTCAAGGGAAAGCACACGAGCCCTGGAACTAGTCCATTTAGACGTTATTGGCCCATTGCCAAAGAGTCTGTCGGGGAGGAGATACTGCTTGGTGGCCACCGACGACCACACGAGGTACGCGTGGGTTTTCACCATGGTGCATAAGTCTGAGGTGTATAAGACATTCACCAAGTGGGTCAAAACAGTGGAGAGACAATTAGGGGTTAATCTCCTAGCTGTACAAACCGACAGAGGGGGGGAATTCTTATCTAACCAGATGAAACGTTGGCTGGAGAACAAGGGCATTGCCCACCGTCTGACGAACCCGGCAACGCCCCGAGAAAATGGGCATGGGGCTGTATTGCAGAATGTGATGTATTGCATGTTAGAGGATGCACAACTGCCAATGACCTATTGGGCAGAAACCATACATGCAGCTGTTTTTTTGCAAAATAGGGTTTGGTGTAATACTGTGAAAAATGTGCCTTACAGGTTACTGTTGAACAAGACCCCAGATTTGAGTTCTTTAAAAGTCTTTGGGTCACGGGCTCGGGTTGGCATCCACTCCACGAGTAGCGGGGAGGGGGATGTCCGGGCAGAGAGCCTAATTTTTCTGGGCTACAAGCCAAGGGCCAGGTGTTATCGTTTCTGCAATAGCAAATGCAAGATAACACTTAGTAAGAGTGCCCAGTTCAATGAAGAAAGCAGCTGGCCAAGGTTGCACTCCTTGCAGAAACAATTTGTCCTGCTGCCAAGTAGCGATAACGATGTTGGAGCGCAGCCCAGAACTCCAGCCCAGGAGGTGGCACCCAGTGGGGCTGGAGAAGGTGAGCCGAATGCTGGCACAGAGCCCGACGAGCAGAGTCAGGAGGCAGAGCCTCAAATGCAGGAACTGGAGGTAAAGTGTGAGAGTCAGGAGGTTCAACACCCAATTACAGGGGCAGAGCAACCAGCCCAGGAGGTGGGAACAGAGCAACCCGAAGAAGACAAAGCTGGTCCAAGCACAGGGCCACGGGTGTCTGCCAGGTCCACCAAAGGCCAACGTCCCGCTAGGTACAAGTGTCCCTATGTCACTCTGACTGTCAATCCAGACCCACCCGGATTAGAGGAAATGTTAAAAGAAAAGGCTAAGAAATGGAAAGCCTGGGTGGCAGAGTGCGAGGCAAGGGAGAAGGAGGCTGAAGCCAAGCGTCTGAAAGAGCTGGCTGAACAGGAACACGATGATGTGTTTTACAATCATGATGAGTTCCTGAACGAATTCCGGAAAGGGTTCCGAGCTACGTAAATATGAACTGTAATGTTGCTGGTGGACATGTATGTAAACTGTGTAAAGTGTTTTGGTGCACTGGGTTTAAGTAGATTAGGAGGTGTGTTGGAGCAAGAATCTACATAAACCCAGTCTGACAGCTACAGTATGACAGCTGGTGATCTAGCTGCCAGGCTAGGTCACAGTGACCTGATCAGCAGACCGGCTTGAGCCGGCAGAAGCCAAGTGATGCAATCTGCTGAGTCAGCATGGCCAGGATTGGCTGCTTGGACTATATATGATCTGTGTGTGCATCACACAGGTCTCTCCCTGTGAGATGGTGGTTAGGCGAAGCACTTTGTCCGTGGAGGTGATATTGTATAGACTGCACAAGAGAGCACTTGTTGTGTATATATGTTAATACACCTTTTGGCACTAGTTGCACGTGTCTGCCTGATTTTCTTTCCTGAAGCCCTGTGTCGGGCAAGTCATCTCCCTCACTCTGCTACTCCCGCTCCGACAGTTACAGACTTAAGCTAGGCTTTAAAGTGGGTAGGGCTACACTACAATTTTTAGCCCTGTGTACGTTCAGGTCAGTGCCAGAGTGGTAAAGCTGCAGTACTGCAGTCCGAGCTCTCTGCTCACGACTTGAGTTTGATCCCAGTGGAAGCTCGGTTTTCAGGTAGCCGACTCAAGGTTGACTCAGCCTTCCATCCTTCTGAGATTGGCAAAATGAGGAGCCAGCTTGTTGGGGGAAAAGTGTAAATGACTGGGGAAGGCAATGGCAAACCACCCTGTAAAAAAGTCTGCCGCAAAAACGTTGTGATGCGATGTCACCCCAGAGGAAACGACTGGTGCTACCTTTACGTTCAAGTCAGAGTCAAAAGGAAGCCAGGTTATGAATAGTACCAGCAGAAGCAGCTGTCATACAATCAACTATTAAAAATCCAAAGTGGCAAAATAGAATTAAAAACTGCTGAAGAGCTGAATAATAAATACAATTGGTTCCAGATGCAGCAAATAAAAAGTTTGGTAGAAAATGATATTAAAACTGTAGGAATTAGACGAGAATGAACTGAAATGGAGAATGTCTTGCTTGGAGATAATGAAAAATTAACCTCAAAAGTATATAAATTATTGTTAAAATGGTCTACAGAAGATGTAGTGAAGTCTCAAATGATTAAATGGGCAGTTAATGTAAATAGAGAAATACAGATGGATACTTGGGAGTATTTATGGAAAAACTCTATGAAAATTTCAACATGTCAGAGTATAAAAGAAAATTGTTACAAGATGATGTACAGGTGGTATATGACTCCTAAAAAATTGGCAAAGATGAACAATAAGATGTCAGATAGATGTTGGAAATGTAAAAAACATGAAGGCTCTTTTTACCATATGTGGTGGACTTGGGAAAGAGCAAAACAGTATTGGCAGATGATTCAACAAGAATTTTCTAGGATCTTGGGGTACGAATTCAAGAAAGTGCCAGAGATTTTTCTCTTGGGATTACAAATGGAAAAGTTTCCAAAAGAAGATAGAACTATAATATGGTATATGCTCTCAGCTGCTAGAACATTGTATGTACAGTCGTGGAAGCAAGAAAAAATACCAGAAAAATGGGATTGGATAGTTAAAAGTTATGACATGGAGTGAAATGGACAAATTAACAAGAACTTTAAGAGACTATGATTTGGAGGTTTTTAAGATAGAGTGGAAAAAATTTAGAAGATATGCAGAAAAAGAGTGGAAAGTAAAAGGACATTGGACAATTTTTGATAATGATTAAGTCTTAGAAGAAAGAAGAATATTAATTTTTGGTTTTAGTAGTTAAGTATATCTTTAAATGTTAGTAGTTTTTGATAATGATTAAGATTAAGATTAAGTTTTAGAAGAAGATAAGAGTATAAATATTGGTTCTTGATTAGAATAGAGTACCTTTAAATATTATTATTTTGAATTATTATCATCAGCGGGAGCCAAGTTAACGGGGGGAGGGTAATTAGAAAGTAATATAGGGGATGGTGGTGAAAAATGATTAAGGATGCAGGAATAGATATTGTTACCTTATGTTACCAATGTTTATAAAGACTGGGGGAGGGGGGAGGGAAAAGGGTAATGTATGGGGAAGGCATTAAGTGATTATTAATATTTTATTAGTATTAGATATAACTGCCATATGTTACCAATAAAAAATGTTTTAACCACAAAAAGGAAGCCAGGTTTCTTGGCTCCCCTTCCCAAGAAGCCCCAACTAATCTTTAATCATCCACCAACCATCCCATTGCGTGCTTTCATTGCCCTTTGTTGTTGCATTGTTCAGGTCACAGCAGTAAAGACACATTTTATTTTTGCACAGCTGGTGAGCTAGCTCATCTGTGAGCTAGCTCATGCTAACTCAGCTTAGAGGGAACACTGGTTATGACTTGACAGCAAAAAAACCCCAGCATATTTCTGGCAGTCTTACCACCATCTTTGATTACAGACAAACAGTATGTTATGAATGTTATTATTTTTCAACTGTGAATTATATTTATTGATGTATACTGCCCTAAGCCCTGTTCACAGAGGAGGGCAGTTTGAAATTTCAATTTAACAAATAAATAACAGATTTAGGGATATGCCCACTTCTGCAAGCACTAGTAAGGAAATGTTAAGGCAAGTTCAACAGCAAGTTGTTTCACAGTTACTAGCAGATACAAGCAGAATGGCAGAGTCTCAGTTAATTATTCTCAGCATTCCACAGTTAAGGATACATCTGCTCATCAATCTCCAATTCTGAGATATTTATTGCCTTCACTATGTTTCCCTCCCCAGAATTAAACCCAAACAAATGGTAGCCTAAACTTGTTACTCCTGTTTGGTCCTTGCATCAATTAAATATCTTCATTATGCTGTATGCTAATTTGCTGCCCACTCTCTAGCTATATGCATGGAAATCTATATGCATTTCACTGTATCTGAAGAAAGGCTTATACCAGGGGTGTCAAACATGTGTCCTGGGGGCCGAATCAGGTCCCTGGAAGGCTCCTATCAGGCCCCTGAGCAACTGGCTGTCATCTGCTTCCTTTTCCCTATCTCTTGCTTCCTTTTGCATAACAGCTTGCTTTGCAAGGTTTGTTCAATTGCACAGGAGCTATTGTCTCTATTGGCTGAGGCTTCTCCCTTGGGGAGGAAGGGAGGGGAAGGCAGAGCTTGTTTTTCCAGGACCTCTCAATCGCACAGCAGAGCTACTGAGCCAAGCTTGTCCTCCTTTTATTGGTTGAGGCTCCTCCCCCTCCTGGTCCCCTGGGGAAGGCAGGAAAGAGCCAGAGCTTCCTTTGCTCAGTTCCCTGGATCCCAGGGGAGAAATACAAAGAAAGCACCTTTAAGACCAATGAGTGCTAATGTTTCTAAGCATGTTTTAAGTTTTATTTTTTTAAAAAAAAAACATTTGTGTTTGCCTGTGTCCTTTATAAAGTTTATATCTCTGCTACCTAATCTTAAATAGGTACACACATGGCCTGGCCCAACATGGCCCAGCCCAACCCGATAAAGTCTCATTTATGTCAGATCCGGCCCTCATAACAAATGAGTTTGACACCCCTGCCTTAAAGACTGGTGCTGCTGGGGAGCTGAGATTCTGGGAAGCCAAAAATGTTCTATGTGACTCTGAGCTCCTTTATCAGACACCTTAAAGACAGATTTTGGGAGGGGGGGGGGAGTTGCAACTGAGAGTCTGGGAAGCTGTATCCTGACCAACATTTTGCTTTTCTGAGCTTGTCCAGAATTCGGCTGCACTCGCAGCCTCGCTCCTGATTTAGTGTCACGCTTATCTGATGGACAACAAGATTATATTTTACCAACCTTAAGAACTGAAACTCATTTGAGACTGCTCAGGTAAGCAACACGCCAGGCTTTTAACAAAGTCTGCCTTGAAGTACAGTGCCAACTTCTTCTAGTCTAATCCACTGCTTAAAGAGTGTTAGCCTGCAAAATTCCTCACAGGCCCAATAACGCAGAACAAAGCAGCCCCAGCGGGAAGAGAGAAATAAAGGAAGGATTAGAAAGATCTTTCAAGGTGCTGCTTCACAAAAGAACTGCAAGCTGTGTTTTCTCTTACTGGAAATGGGATAGAGTCATATATTGATTGCATCTTAACTAAAACCCAAAAGTTTACTCGCATAAAATACCAAGTAGGAAAATTTTATACAAGAATCTACAAGGTCAGAAAAAGCAAGCTGCCATTTATACTGCAGACATACATAGCATTCTCAAGGATAGATCTATTACGGCAACGCTTAATTTCAAACACTATCAAAACATTCGATGTTACAAAGCTTCATTCGATACCCAAAATACATTGGTAGTCCTATTGTTCCTGTATGAGGCCATTCTGTCCTGTTCAAGTATGCTCTCTTTTATTACACAATCTGTGGGGGTCTACTTTCAACTTTTATTTTTCCTACATCCGAGAGCCAAGTTTGGTGTAGTGGTTAAGTGTGCGGACTCTTATCTGGGAGAACCGGGTTTGATTCCCCACTCCTCCACTTGCACCTGCTGGAATGCCCTTGGGTCAGCCATAAATATCGCAGGAGTTGTCCTTGAAAGGGCAGCTGTTGTAAGAGCTCTCTCAGCCCCACTTCCATCACAGGATGTCTGTTGTGGAGGAGGAGATAAAGGAGATTGTGATCTACTCTGAGACTCTGATATTTGGAGGGCAGGATATAAATCTATATTATCTTCTTTATCTCAGACAGCCAAAACAAAGATACATATAGGGCTCCCCAACATGATGTCCATCAGTGCCATGGTGCCCGTCCAAAGTGTTTTTAGGAAGCGGGCGGTGCCAGCTGGGTTTGTGCAGCAACTTGGCTTCTGGTTAGCTATGGGAGATCTGACTGGCTGGGCAGATTTTTTTTTAATTGCTTAAACGGCAGATGCCATCACAGCACAAGGACCTTCAGTGTGTGACTGAAGGCAAGACGCAGCAGATAAGTTTTCTGGCTGTGCCCACCACGGTGTGTCAGAATTCCAAAGGGACCCAAAGGCTCAAAAGACATTGGGGACCCCCATGCTAAGGTAACGAAGGCTGCAGCAGTTTTCAGTGCTCTCTCTGTCTCTAGTACTGGATATATGCACAATTTTACTTACAGAAAACTAAGGAATTTAAGCATTTAAATTCAATGAATCTGCCAAATGTTATTTTTAAATGGTGCATTTTATATTCCTAATGCAAGAGAAGTTTAGCCTTGAACAATATTGCGCTAACACCGCCCCCCCCCATGTTATATTCCCTACAGCTTTAAAATTCCTGGAACTTCTACATCTCTGGATAAACTTCATGTTAAAGGTTTTTTCTTAGCTTTCTGAATATCAAAGGGTTTATAACAAGGTGAGGGGGGGGGGAGACTTGTAGTTCATCAGTCCTGGAAACCTTGTGAGACGGATGGAATGATTGAGGTACCCCTTCTCTCCAACACTAGGTGGAAGCATAAATCGAAGAGGGTATTAGATTTATATCCAGCCCTATACTCTGAATCTCAGGGTTTCAGAGTGGTCACAATCACCTTTTACCTCCTCCCCCCCCCACCCAACAGACACCCTGTGAGGTGGATGGGGCTGAGAGGACTCTCACAGCAGCTGCCCTTTCAAGGGCGTCTCCTGCGAGAGCTATGGCTGACCCAAGGCCATTCCAGCAGCTGCAAGTGGAGGAGTGGGGAATCAAACCCCGTTCTCCCAGATAAGAGAGCTATGGCTGACCCAAGACCATTCCAGCAGGTGCAAGTGGAGGAGTGGGGAATCAAACCCGGTTCTCCCAGATAAGAGTCCGCACACTTAACCACTGCACCAAACTGGCTCTCTTCTGAGCCCTACCCTCTCTTCTGACTGGCCACTACTAACGTGCACAGCTCAAAGTGACAGGAGCCTGATCACCCATGGCAAGTCAGGATCGCAACCAGGCAAGCAAACTTCATAACAACCAGTGGCTCTTCCCTCTGCTTTTAGGACACGGTCTAGTAAAAAGTCTGCCGTAAAAACGTTGATAAAGCAACGTCACCCCAGAGTCGGAAACGACTGGTGCTTGCACAGGGGACCTTTCCTTTCCCTCTATAAGCAGGAAAAACATGTGGGCTTCTTGAGCAGGCTGCATGATACTTTGCACAATCCTTTCGGAAGCATCTGTAATGCATCAAGCCACTAGAGAAAGCAGCATCAGCTCTTTCCAGGCCTGCAGAAAAAGTCTTCCTTGTCCAGTTGCTTAAGAGGCGACTGGCTCACAACAAGCAAGCAGGAAAATGGCTGCTTATGAGCCCCTTCATTCAAGCATGGAAA
Organism: Heteronotia binoei; assembly: GCF_032191835.1. Taxonomy (NCBI): domain Eukaryota; kingdom Metazoa; phylum Chordata; class Lepidosauria; order Squamata; family Gekkonidae; genus Heteronotia; species Heteronotia binoei. The sequence continues at coordinate 35,068,018 of NC_083240.1, forward strand.
CTTAGGGTTGATATGCAGGACAGCTGAATATTATCAGCCGACTATCGATTATCCAGCCAAATAACCGGTAAAAGGTAAAGGTAGTCACCTGTGCAAGGACCAGTTGTTTCCAACTCTGGGGTGACGTCGCATCATAATATTTTCACAGCAGACGTTTTATGGGGTGGTTTGCCGTTGCCTTTCCTGGTAATCTACACTTTCCCCCCAGCAAGCTGGGTACACATTTTACCAACCTTGAAAGGATGGAAGGCTGAGTCAACCTGAACCCAGCTTCCACCGGGATCAAACTCAGGTCGTGAGCAGAGCCTGGACTGCAGTACTGCAGCTTACCACTCTGCGCCACGGAGCTCTTCAAATAACTGGTAGTCACCTGTAATATCCAAACAGGTGAAAAAGACAACTGCAGATTTATACCCTGCCCTTCTCTCTGAATCAGAGACTCAGAGCGGCTTACAATCTCCTATATCTTTTCCCCCCACAACAGACACCCTGTGAGGTGGGTGGGGTTGAGAGGGCTCTCACAGCAGCTGCCCTTTCAAGGACAACTCCTGCGAGAACTATGGCTGACCCAAGGCCATTCCAGCAGCTGCAAGTGGAGGAGTGGGGAATCAAACCCGGTTCTCCCAGATAAGAGTCGGCACACTTAACCACGACACCAAACTGATTGGCACATCAGCCCCCAAGTTCCAGTCTCACTGGAGTTCAAGCAGCAGTTCATTAATGTATACCACCCGCCCCCAACACAGAACACAGAGAGCACAGAAACTCAAAAATTCAAGGCTCTATGAAGCTGTACAGAAAAAGAGCCCGGGGAACCAAAAACAATGACAAGAAGAGAAACTGAAAGCACTGGCACATTACACATTAGGAGGGGCAGAAAGCGCAAAATCAAACTGTAACTCCCTCCAGCTGCCAATGCCTTTTGTCACTACTGCAGGGGAGAGGACTTTTATCGTCTCTGCTATACAGTGGAGGTGGGAAAAGAAGAGCACCAGAACGTTTTAGCTGTCCTCGAAGTGGGCTGAACAAGGAAACGCTTCAACACATCGCAAAGAGTTGTGTGCAGCTGCCCAAAAGCATCTGGCTCACTGGCTCCCAACCTTCACTCACGGGGCTCCAAAATTTCAGAGCTCGCCTGCGAACACACGCCTGGCTGCTCCAATCACGTCAGCGGGCTCTTCCCTTTGATAGGTCACCCCTGGACCTTTTGCAGTTTTCTAAGCTTCATCGGTCAAAAATTAAAATTGGAAGAGGGACTGTGACCTTTCTTGCTTCGCCAGCAAACTGGAACTCAATGCCCTTTTCTCTTTCGCCCTTCCTTGAAAGAGCTCACGGTGGTTCAGGCATGATTATTCTAGGCTTGGTTCACAGCCCCTTTGATGAAATGGGTTAGGCCAGGAGAGAGGGACGTGCTTGGGGAGGCATCGAGCATCCCACGGGGGGGGGGGGGGGGGCGGGGTTGGCTCTGGCTCAGAGAGGCGGATGCTGCAACAATTACGCGAGCCTTTAACACTCGGTTTTATTTAGAACTGCATTTGACTAATTTCGTTTTCTACTGATTAGTAGTCCTAACGGCTGATTTTAAATTCTGGTTTTCTGTGTGTGTTTTTTTAAAAAAAATTGTTCCTTTATGTACACTGTAAGATGCCTTGAGTTCTGCAAGGTGGAGAGGTGGCTAATACATGTTATAAATTGGTTCTTTCGGCTGCAACAGGAGTCACTGAGCTGACCTTCTAGAACAGAACTAAACGAGCTCTTTCTCCTTGGGAATGATGCACAGTGGGTGTAGCAATCATCATCTCGAGGAACAACAACTGGGTGGCTAATTGGGGAATAAAGCACTTTGCCTTTGCAATCTTCCCTCAATGGCCATTTCATCTTCCTCTTCGTCTTAGGAGCGCAGTAAAGCTGTTGCTTTCCGCTAACAAAGAGAGGGCACCCCACCTGGTATTTGCTCAGGAGGCCTTAGAACTACTTACCCTTTTTGCCCTCCACTGTCCCGTGATCCGCAAGCACCGTCTCTATCACCCATGAGGGCTTAGGTGTCCCTATGCCAGAAGGGATGACATCATGTCTATTTTTCTGCCATTGCATCAGTCTTTGTGGAGATACAAAAGGTAAGAAAGGAATCGAATAAATCTTCAATCGGTGGCTTGTGCCAAAGAAAAGGAGGGAACTACAGAACAGGATGTCTGGATGAAGTAATTAACCCCGTTCCGCAAATTTGGCTCCCAACCTATGTAAAGGGCTGACGATGTCTTTGGATAGCTGGCACCAACAGGGCAATGGGAGAACGTGGCCCTGTTGAACTGTGGGCTCTCTCAGATGAGCTGCCACGCCAGGATTCTTCAATACCTGGTTGTGGAGGCACTGTGGTCCCATTTACACAACCTGACAAGGGCCGGTCAGTTCTGGAATGCAGTACCGCTTCTCATGGTGAATAGCACAATTTTTGTTCTATGCAATTTTATTTGTCCCATATCCTCCAAAAAAATGCTGGGAGACATTGTTCAGAGGTTTTAGGAAAGGTGACCTCCGTATTCAGATGACACTCAACTCAACTCTATTTTTCCTTTCCATCTAAGTCTGCTGTGGCAGGAGAAGTACTGAACATGTGGCTGGAGTCAGCAATGGTATGGATAAGGCTTAATAAACTGATGCCGAAGATGAAGATGTTGTCGTTAGGTAGTTTACCTGATTGTGGGGGCAACATTAAACTGATGGTGTTGTGCCCCCCCCTTAGGAGGCCTGTCTGGAGGTGCTGCTGGATCCCACACGTGGTCCAAAGCATGAAGCACCTTCCACGAATGTTACAGGGAAAAGCCATGACATAGCAATAAAGCACTATACTAGCTACAGCCCTCCCAAGAACATATGAAGCTGTGTTATACTGAATCAGACCCTTGGTCCATCAAAGTCAGTATTGTCTTCTCAGACTGGCAGTGGCTCTCCAGGGTCTCAAGCTGAGGTTTTTAACACCTATTTGCCTGGACCCTTTTTTTGGAGATGCCAGGGATTGAACCTGGGACCTTCTGCTTCCCAAGCAGATGCTCTACCACTGAGCCACCATCCCTCCCTAAGAAAAGGATGATTTTGCTATACTCGTTCATGCTTCAGTTAATACCCATTGTAAATGACAAATAACATTATTGGAGGAAGTCTTTTCTTTGAAATTGCAAATGGTTCAGAACTTGTCAAACGGTTTGTTAAGACGGGTTTGCAACAAACACATTTCTCTGGGGGCCAAAGATCTTCCAGTGGCTTCCAACTTCTTTTTGAACGGAGTTTACTGTCAGTGTTGACTGGAAAGCTGAAAAGCCAAGGGGACTAGGGTCTTCCTGAAGTTGAAAGGTAGAACAGAGCCAGTACAGCGTGGTGGTGAAGAGCAGTGGACTCTAATCGAGGGGGCCAGGTTTGATTCCCCTCTCCTCCTCCTCCACATGAAGCCAGCTGGCTGACCATGGGCCAGTGCCGGTTCTCTCAGAGCTCTCTCGGCCCCACCTACCTCACAGGGTGGAGAGAGAAAGGGGAGGCAATTGTAAGCTGCTCTGAGACTCTTTAGGGTAGAGAAAATCAGGGTATAAAAAAACCTCTTTTTTTAAAAAAAAAAAAAGGTAAGGCAAAGAGCTTTGGCTACATGGGAAGGCTTAGAACAGCAACTGGCCACATGAGAAGACCTATGGAAGTTTCCAGGCCAGATGATTTCGCGGGCTGAGCAATAAGGAGATTGGCTTAGATCGCTTTTGCTGAGGTCTGCCTGCACAGCAGCCGGGTCAAGTGTGAACTCCATGGTAACAGAGCAGAGGTTTCTGCCTCTGTAAAACCACTCTGCGTTTAAAAAGAAAAAAATATGCACCTGGCCGCACTGTAGCTTCTACAAGCCAAGAGTTCCACGACGTAGAAGACTCCCACATCTGTGGCAAAGCACAATCCCGTTTTGACTCCCCCGCTGGTGTGTTTCATCCACATCATATTTAAAGACAGTAAAAAAACCCTACATAGAGACCATCTCAGCAGGAAAAAAAGTGCAGGTGTAGCCAAGAATAATCAGCGGAGAGCTACTTAGAGAACTGCAGCTTTGGAGAATGTGAGAAAATAGTAAGACATAAGCAAATAATAAAATTGTCTTTAGACACGCACTACGTACTTTCATGCCCGGACCTTTACCTCCCCTTATTGCGTTCCATCGACACACCGAAAGACTTCTCCTGCCATTTTATGGTCTGCAGAGCTCTTCTGTGAAAACTGAACGTGGCCTTCTTGCACTCTGAACCCAAAACGATCCATTCTAGTGGTATTCATTTCACTGCTCTGTGTCTTTGTACTCTGAGACCATCGCAACTGGCGAAGCAGAGGCGGTAAGGCAGCTGCTTTGTCCTTCCCACTCAGTTTTCCTCCATTTTCCATTCAAAATAACCTCCTCCCTATAGACTTTTGACCAAAAGATCCCAATGATTCATAAAAATGTCTCCCAACCTGCTTTACGCACAACAGGGCGAACAAAGCAACAGGAGACAAACAAAGCCCGATATAACATGCACTATGCAAGAAAAACAGTAGGGCCAGACATTCCACCCCCATGCTCTTTTGAAATGATGCTTTTTCGTGCCTTCTAGAAGGAGGAGGTTGGATTTATACCGCACCCTCCACTCAAGAGTCACAGAGAGTGGTTTACATTCCTTTCTTCTCCCCACAACAGACGCCCTGTGAGGTAGGTGGGGCTGAGAGAGCTCTGAAAGAGTTGTGACTGACCCAAGGTCACCCAGCTGGCTACATGGGGAGGAGGGGTGGGAAATCAAACCCAATTGTCCAGATGAGAGTCTGCCACTCTTAACCACTACACCAACCTGGAAGCGAGGGTGCCCTCTGCGTGCATGCTGGTAAATGTTTCCAAAGGGCAGGTCCTGCCACAGAAAAAGCAGACCCCCATTGGCCAGACAGACAGCCCTGAGAGAAGACATCTCAAGGAGAAGGTTGTCTGAAGACCACAGCTGGTGCAAAGGAGTATAACCAGAGGTGGACTTAAATGTGACAACTCGCACTTTGAATGGGGCATAGAAGCAAACAGGTGACCCACGTCTTCAGTGAAGGGGCTGACCTCAGACAAGTATTGTTGCCACATTTTATGCCAATGGAGGAGGAGGAGAAGATGACTGCAGATTTATACCCCACCCTTCTCTCTGAATCAGAGACTCAGAGTGGCTTACAATCTTCTTTATCTTCTCCCCCCACAACAGACACCCTGTGAGGTGGGTAGGGCTGAGAGAGCTTCCCCAGAAGCTGCCCTTTCAAGGACAACTCCTGCGAGAGCTATGGCTAACCCAAGGCCATTCCACCAGCTGCGCGTGGAGGAGTGGGGAATCAAACACAGTTCTCCCAGATAAGAGTCCGCACACTTAACCACTACACCAAACTGGAAATGCCAGAGCCCCACGTACTCTGAATGTTATAATAATAATAATATTTTATTTTTATATCCCGCCCTCCCCGCCAGGCGGGCTCAGGGCGGCTAACAGACATGGGAGTCCCATGATTCACATTAAACAGTATAACAGACATGGGAGTCCCATGATTCACATAAAACATAACAGTAAATATCAATTACAAATAAATTAATTAAAATAGATAAAACATATAAAAATAGGTGCTAAAATGATGTAATCCTGATGTACATAAGATGGCTAAGCGTCTGTTCGTTAGTTAATCAGGTTCTGTCTCAAATGCCAACTGAAAAAGAAATGTTTTGCAAGCCCTGCGGAATTGATTCAGGTCCCGCAGGGCTCGCACCATCTCTGGAAGGTCGTTCCACCAACGGGGGGCTATCACCGAGAAGGCCTGCTCCCTAGTGGCCTTCAACCTAACTTCTCTTGGCCCAGGGATTATTAATAAATTCTGGGAACCAGACCTCAGTGCTCTCCGGGGTACATATGGGGAGAGGCGGTCCTTTAGGTAGGCAGGTCCTCGACCATATAGGGCTTTAAAGGTAATATGGCAGTATGGATAGGACCGCAGAATCTAAATAAGGGGCCAGCCCACAAGCCAGCTGCAACTGAAATGTGGCACTCCCAGCTTCAGAACCGACTTGTGTTCATCCACTGCTATGACCCATTTGGCCTCTTTATCGCAGTTTTCTCTCACCGAAGGCAAATGGGGATCTCGCGTCTAACCCACAAGTCAGACAGCCCCCCAGTGTTAATTAGTGCAGACTAATAAAACTTCTGCTGCCCTGGATGGCCCAGGCTAAGCTGAACTTGTCAGATTTCAAAAGCTAAGCAGGATTGACCCTGGTTAGTACTTGGATAGGAGACCACCCAAGGAAGTCCAGGGTTGCTACACAGAGGCAGGCAATGGCTGAAGCACGTCTGTTTGTCTCTCGGCTTGAAAAACCTGTGAGGCTGCCATAAATCACCTGTGACTTGATAGCACTCTGCACACAGGAAGGCTTCCTCAGAGATTTTCAAATTGTACGCCCCTCTCCTTTTCAAGAAGAGCTCGCTCCAACGACACTGCGGCAGCACCAGTAACCCCCTAGACTACTGATTTTCAGCCAGCTCCTGTGAGGGAGCCGTCTGCACTCAACCACCCCCAAATAAGCAAGGCAGGTACTGACAAGTACAGCAATTCTGATCGCCACTCTTTTCCTATACGCATACCCAAGTTCGGCTTCTTGGAGGGGAAAAGGGTGTGTGTGGAACTTGACTGCAGAACATAACAACGGGCACTGCAGGCCTGCACCCTAGGGATCTCCACTTCCCTTACTGATGGGCCTGAAAGGATGCTTGAAGTTGTGCACGAACTCAAGGAGCCCTGAGGATGGCTGACCAAGCCTTTCAGGCCCACAGGCCATTCTGAAGCAGAAAGAACGCTTTTATTGGAGGGGATATAGGACTTATATCCCGCCTTCCACTCAGAGTCTCAGGAGAGCCAGTTTGGTGTAGTGGTTAAGTGTGCGGACTCTTATCTGGGAGAACCGGGTTTGATTCCCCGCTCCTCCACTTGCACCTGCTGGAATGGCCTTGGGTTAGCCATAGCTATCGCAGGAGTTGTCCTTGAAAGGGCAGCTGCTGTGAGAGCCCTCAGCCCCACTCACCTCACAGGGTGTCTGTTGTGGGGGGGAGGAGATATAGGAAATTGTAAGCCACTCTGAGTCTCTGGTTCAGAGAGAAGGGCGGGGTATAAATCTGAAGTCCTCTTCAAGCAGCTCACAATCTCCTTTACCTTCTTGCCCCACAACAAACACCCTGTGGGGTGGGTGGGGCTGAGAGAGCTCTCCCAGAAGCTGCCCTTTCAAGGACAACTCCTACAAAAGCTAAGGCTGCCCCAAGGCCATTCCAGCAGCTGCAAGTGGAGGAGAGGGGAATCAAACCCGGTTCTCCCAGATAAGGGTCAGCACGCTTCACCATTACACCAGACCGGCTCTCCAAAAATTAATAACCTATCTGAAAAGTCAAGGGGAGAAGCACCCGAAGCATACCACCTTGGCCATTCCGCAGACTTTATGGCAAATAAATGTTTGTAAAAACAAGCAATAAGCTAGGCAGTGAGCAAGTTCACAGCCGACTTCTACTTCCACACCCAGGGTCAAGTGAACAACAGCATCAAAGAGCCCCCCCCCCCAATATTCAGAACAGGAACACCCAGGTCCAAGTAAAGGAGAAAGGAGGGCCCATCTGCACCCAATCCCACACACACCAAGACAACCCAACAAAACCGCCCTGGGAGCAGAGAATGGCCCTGGCATTTGCTACACCCACCCATTGTCTTGGGGAGACACATAACTTGCCAGAAAAGGAAATATTTGCAATGTCTCTCCTGTTCATCTGAACTTTCACAAATCACATGAGGGGAAAAGACAGGAAGACTTTTCATGCTGGAGCCCCGGGCAGAGATCACAAGCTCCTTTATCCAAGACAACAGCGCTTAAGTAAAGCTGCCTGTGGCGTAGCAGTTGGCCTACCCCGAGTCAAAATAAACTGATAACGCAGCCGAACTAGCTTTGAGGAGGAACAGGCTATTTATTCCTTATCAAAAGCACCATTTGGTCGGTTCTACTGATTATACTTAAACCTTTGTTCCTTTCTTTGTGAGAATTCTGGGTTTCCCAAAGACCTAACAGGAATATCTCATTCAAAATCAAATCAGGGAGGCAAGCGTGCCTCACCTGAAGATACAGAATTTGCCCTCCAGGATACAGCTTCGGAAATTATGTTGGGGTATGTTCAAGTCCATGCAGGGTGATTAGGCTGAATGACGACCTTGGGCAATTCAGGTGTGATACCTAGAATGTGAACTGAATTCTTCTGCCAAAATGGAAAGTGCTCTTTGGAGATAAGGTATCTTAAAAAAAAATCACAACTGTTAACAGACCAACTTCTATTCATGGATAAGCAAGAAGACTTAAAAAGCCATGCAGAGTCTTTTATCAGGAGGCTGGAAATGCTAAATTTCAGAAAAGCTTAGCAGACCGCGCTGACCAAATATTATTTCTAGACTGTCCCTTCAGCCAAACCGGTCCTTCAGGATTCCAAAATATTAAATGAACTGTGCAGTTCAAGCCAGAAAGCAAACTGACCAAAGAGATGTTTAGAGTTTCACTAAAAGGGGCTGCTGTAAGGGTGGCTATGCTCACAGGCCCCCGAGATTTCCCCCCAGCCCTAATAGCACCATTCTGGTACCTAGCCATTCTTCACTTGTTGCCAACTTGCTTTGCATGCAACCCAATGATTACTTAGCGTGTGTGATTCAATAACTGGTGTGACAGACGACAAAATGAGTTCAATGTCTTCCCCTGGGACCATTCGCAAAAAAAGTATCATGCATCAAAGGGCAAAGAACAGAAAAGCTGTGACAAAGGTAAGATGATATATTGGACTGAAAGGAGAGGGGGAGGAGAGACAAGAAAAGTCTTTAGAAATGTGACATACTTTCTGGACATTCCCTAGAGGTGACTTATTCTTGTTAAACCACTATTTCGGCTTTCAAAACAATAAAAATGCAGGGGCTGTTAGCTTGAACTCAAGAACACTAAACGAACTTCTACTACACCAAGCGCAATTTATTCCTGAGTTTTTCGTTATATTTATGCCCAGCTTTTCTTCCCAATGAGGACCCAAAGAGAAGAGATTGGATTTTTACCCCGCCCTTCACTACCTGAAGGAGTCTCAGAGCAGCTCACAATCTCCTTTTCCCTTCCCCACCCCACAACAGACACCTTGTGAGGTAGGTGGAGCTGAGAGAGCTCTGACAGAAACGGCTCTTGAGAGGAACAGCTCTGTGAGAACTTGTGACTGATTCAAGGTCACATCAGCAGGTGCATGCGGGAGAGCGGGGCAACGTTCCCTCTAAGCTGCAGAGTCTTGTGAGCAAATATTCTACTTTGTGAGCTACTGGTATTAAAGTTGTGAGCGACTGGCATCAAAGTTGTGAGTCACTGCATAAGTTAGTGTGGTCTGGGGTCCTCCTTCCGGAGCTCAGACAAAAATGTGTGAGCTGGAGGCTAAAAATCTGTGAGCTAGCTCACGCTAACTCAGCTTAGAGGAAACACTGGTAGAGGGGAATCAAACCGGGGTCTCCCAGATAAGAGCCCTTGCACTTAACCATTACTCCAAGCTGGCTCTTGGAGCTTATAACATTGTTCTTCCATGCTCCATTTTATTCTAACAACCCTGTGAGATGGGGCAGGCTGAGAGAGGGTGACTGGCCTCAGGTCACCCAGTGATCTTCTGTGGCAGAGGAGGGATTCAAACTGAAATTGCCAAGATCCTAGTCTAACAGCCTATCCACTTCTCTATATTATGCAAACAAGCAGAGGTTCAGAACATAACAAAGAAAAAGAGGGAACTGAATTTTCAGTGAAGCTGGTTTATCAGGCTTGTTAAAAAAAAACAACCCAGAGCCAACAAGAAATACACATTTCTTATTTTTGCGAGGGGAGGGAAGGGAACCAAACTATTTCGCTTGCATCCTACATTTCTTCTAGTGATATTTACTGGAGCCAATTCCACCATTTATTATTTGCTGCAAGCCAAGGTCCATTAGATATTTATTATTTGCCTATCTCAGCCTACAAACCTCAAATGACTTCCTTGCTCCACAGGCCTTTGGTCATAGTAGAAGGAGCTCAGCCAAAGGGCAACGAAGTCAAGGAGTGTTTGCATTACAAATTGAAAACTTAGAAGCAGTGCTCTGGTCTGCTGCCCGCTGTGATCCCAGGCTCACCTACGATATGTTAGGCAAGGGGGAGTTGAAATCTGCTGACAGGCACGCCCAGTTTAGGTACCCAGCAGCGTTCTCTCTAAGCTGAGTTAGCGTGAGCCAGCTCACAATCTTTCAGCCTCCAGCTCGCACGTTTTTGTCTCTGCTCGGGAAAAATGGCCCCAGAGCACAATAATTGATGCAGCAGCTCACAATTTTAATGCCAGCAGCTCACAAAGTAGGATTTTTGCTCACAAGACTCCACAGCTTAGAGGGAACACTGGTACCCAGTAGGCCAACTTTTTTTTTTTTTAAAGGTGCCTAGCAAACTATAAAAAGTTGAATTTCCCACAAGACCCTGTGGGCCTGTACCAAAGAATTCACAATCTACTGCTGGTTTAAAACATGCTGTTGCAAAGAGCTGCAGCTCCTGAAAGCCAGGCAGCCATCACAAGTCAACAGAGAACTGTAACTTTCTGAAAGTTATACTTTGGGGCAAAGATTAGAAGAGAATCCTGATTACCCAGAGCTTCTAAAACTCTGACACTGGTATCTAAAAATATTCTCCCCCACCACCAACTCTGGCCAGTGGGCAGATGCCAATCAGTATCCAAAAGCACTCACCAATATTCACAAAGACACCGTAGCTTCATGCACTTCCTTAGGAAAAATCAGGTCTTACCAATGCACATTTCCTGCAAATGTGATCAAAAGAACTCCAGAGAGAATCACAGTGATATGACCTGGGCAGGGGAAAATATTCCGAATTGCGAAATATGTCATGGATACCCAAATGTGTGGACATCCTGGAGCACAGATACGCCTAAAAAAATTGATTTAAGGTGTCTAAAAACTAGCCATATGCACATGACTACTTGCCAGTTTTCAGTCTAGAAATGATCATGCAAGCAGCGGCAAACTCTGGGGTATGACATTTAGGATGTCCTTACCTAAGCAGGACACCTTTCAGATTTCATCTGTAAAGATCACTACACTGATATTGTTACTAAGGAGCGCTCTTGAGCCTAACTGCTCATGTTAAATGACGATTAACAAGAACACAAGAAAAGCCATGTTGGATCAGGCCAATGGCCCATCCAGTCCAACACTCTGTGTCACACAGTGGCCAAAAACCCCCAAGAACCATCAGGAGGTCCATCAGCAGAACCAAGACACTAGAAGCCCTCTCACTGTGCCCCCTCAGCACCCAGAGTACAGAGCATCACTGCCCCAGACAGAGAGTTCCAAGCTGTGGCTAATAGCCACTGATGGAGCTCTACTCCATATGCTTATCCAATCCCCTCTTGAAGGACTCAACCCCTCAGCATCAAGACTTCCCGTGACATCTTGAATCTTCCCAGCAACACTCAATGGAGCGTGTTCTCTAGCACTGTACACCATGATAGTCTCTCCACCAATACACCTGGAAAGGACAGGAAAGTCATCATAATACCAAACAAGCAGGGACAACTGCTACCCTTGGCAGAACTCCCTCCTGCACCTGGTTGCACACCTGGCTTAGAAGAATCTTGATTAATTCTCAGCAACTTATTAAAACTTTCTACATAACAGAACTCAATGTCCAGGAGCCCAAGGGATCCAATTCTAAAGTTTGCCGACCCCTGGCAGTACGCACATAGCCTTAAAATATATTACTTGGTGAAGAAGAGAATCTGAACTGGTTTGCAAAGCCAAAAGCAAAAAGAACAGCCAGCAAGATCCAGAATGGAAGTTTGGTTAGAGCTCCTTCAGTTCCCCTCAGGCAAGCAGCCATGGAATGCCACCCATTTCAGCCTCAAAGACTCTCCCGCCTCCTCTTAAATTAATCTTATACAGGAATATTTTGAGCAGGGAAAAAAAGTATATTTTGCCCCCACTGACTAAATGTAATCTCAGCACTAGCTAAATTAGCTCCATGAAAAAAGCAATGAAGCCAGGGCTGACTCCGAAACAGGGTCAATGGAACATCCGCCAAGATTTAGGAAAAGCAAACTGGGACTGTCCTTTCAGTCTCACAAAGCATCTTCTTCAGTTTTACAGAAGACTCAGCAAAAGCCTCTTTTCAACTCCGTCCCAAATTCACAGCCCTGTCAAGCATCTCTGTGCCAAAAGCCAGGAGCATGTGCTGGGTCAGCCCCCTGCCAGGTTGATAAAGGACTGGGCCCTACCTCCGTGCATCTGACGTCCTGCCTCCAGGCACAGTTCGGGCAGAGGAGGAGGTGTGCTGAAAAAGCACAGCAGACGCGATGTCAGCACACTCCTGCTTTTTAGAGGGGCCTCCAAGCCCTTGGCTGCAAGGCACTGAAATCAATGGATCAGCTCCAGGAAGAACATGTGTTATGCCAAAGATCGCAGGCAGGCAAAAGCTGGGTGGGTGGGGCAGCCCACAGATCTAAAATATGGTTCAGAAAAGTCTTCTTTGCAAGTCCCCCCCTGCAAACACCCTCCCCCAAGGAGAAGCATTAGCGAAAGAGAAGAAACCCTCCCAATTCAAGAACTATGGGTGGCACTCCCTCACCTGGCCCCACAAACAAGGCCTCAGGCCCCTTCCTTAAGCTCCCCGCCCTGAGAGCTGCCACCCATCTGCACCCCCTCTGTGGTGTGGGCCCAAGCCCAAGGGTACATAAGAGAAGCCATGTTGGATCAGGCCAATGGCCCATCCAATTCAACACTCTGTGTCATACAGTGGCCAAAAAACCCAGGAGCTATCAGGAAGTCCAGGACACTAGAAGCCCTCCCACCGTTGCCCCCCCCCCTAAGAATACAGCGCATCACTTGCCCCAGACATAAGAAGACTGCAGATTTATATCCCGCCCTTCTCTCTGAATCAGAGACTCAGATCGCCTTACAATCTCCTATATCTTCTCCTCCCACAACAGACACCCTGTGAGGTGGGTGGGGCTGAGAGGGCTCTCACAGCAGCTGCCCTTTTAAGGAAAACTTCTGCAAGAGCTATGGCTGACCCAAGGCCATTCCAGCAGCTGCAAGTGGAGGAGTGGGGAATCAAACCTGGTTCTCCCAGATAAGAGTCTGCACACTTAACCAGCACACCAAACATAGGAGAAGCCATCTTGAATCAGGCCAGTGGCCCATCCAGTCCAACACTCTGTGTCACAAACCAGGTGCCATCAGGAGGTTCACCAGTGGGGCCAGGACACTAGAAGCCCTCCCACTCCCCCCCCCCAAGCACCAAGAATACAGAGTGTCACTGCCCCAGACATAAGAACAGCCATGTTGGATCAGGCAGTGGCTCTTCCAGTCCAACACTCTGTGTCACAAACCAGGTGCCATCAGGAGGTTCACCAGTGGGGCCAGGACACTAGAAGCCCTCCCACTGCCCCCCCCCCCCCCCAAGCACCAAGAATACAGAGTGTCACTGCCCCAGACATAAGAACAGCCATGTTGGATCAGGCAGTGGCCCATCCAGTCCAACACTCTGTGTCACATAGTGGCCAAAAAACCAGGTTCCATCAGGAAGTCCACCAGTGGGGCCAGGACACTAGAAGCCCTCCCACTGTTGCCCCCCCCCCCCCAAACACCAAGAATACAGAGCGTCACTGCCCCAGACATAAGAACAGCCATGTTGGATCAGGCAGTGGCCCATCCAGTCCAACACTCTGTGTCACAAACCAGGTACCATCAGGAGGTCCACCGGTGGAGCCAGGCCATTAGAAGCCCTCCCACTGCTGCCCCCCCAGGTGCGTCTCCTGGTATGGGGGAAAGCGAGGGCTCTGCGCCCACCCAGGAGAGGGGGGAGAGAAGCCGCGAAGGAATGCAGCCCCCAGGCTGGACTGGGTGGAGAGGCTGAAAGGGGGATGTCTCCCTCCCTCGAGGCCTTTCATTAACCCCCCCTCACGGTCCCCAGAGGCCCCTTGGCGGAGGGCCCAGGCCGCCAGTGTCCCCTTGGATGCCCCGGGGCGTTTCCAGGCCCCCGGGGGAGGAACCCCGCGGCTGCCCCTCGTCGGGGAGGACCCGGCCGGGCCTTGCGGGGAGCCTCGCCAGCGACCCCTCCTCTCGCTCACCGTGGGAGCCCCCGCCCGGCCCTCATGGCGCCGCCGCCGCCGCTCCGCTTCCTTCCCTCTCCACCTTCCTCCAGAGCCGGCTCGACCGCTCCCCGCCTCTGCGCATGCGCCCCCAAGTTCCGCCTCTCCCTCGGCGTCGCCCAGCACCTTCACAGACACTTCCGGCTCCCTGTTGAAGAGCAAAAGGCGGAGGCCGGCCCCGATGTTAAAAAAAAAAAAAAAAAAAGATTACGACAAGGGCAGTGAGGGGGCGTAGGAGGAAACGGACGGGGAGGGCCGCCCGAAGTGACGTTTTCGCTCACCCGCAATTGGGCTCTACACCCCTTCCGACCCACATGGCGAGGAGGGCCCTATAGAGACCGGAAGTGAAGACAGTTTGCGACGTTCGTTGCATCACTTGCCTTCTTTGGCCTCGCCGGATTCCCAGACGCCGCTTTGGGCGAGTCTTAGTACGCACGCGTACCGCCCGTATTCTTCGGGCCACAGCGCGCTCTCCCAATCATAGAGGCGACGAGGGATTGCTAGAGCGGCCATTCCTTTGTCTGCAGCCCGGATTTCCTGTCTTTTTCCTCTTAAACTTGGATGAACAGTGCTGCTGCGGTGACAACTCGCAGCGTGGGAAAATGCGAGTCTGTCACTGCAATTACTTGGCAAAAGACTCTTTCAAAAAGTTAGAAGACGGCGCTCATACTGAAACCGTCAGCTTTTAAAATTTAATCCCTGCTACAACCCTTTTGGTTTTTTTGCAGTAGAAAGATGAAAACAGTGCCAGGATTACTGCTCCCAAAGTGCAAGGAAGGTCGAAAACGCCTGAACGGGGCCTGCAGCAACCCTGCAGTGTTCCCCGTGTTATCATCTCCCACGCTGCACATTAAGATGGGGCACACAGAATCACCCATAAACCATCATACTTCAGATGCAAAGCGACTGCCTTTGCAACTAACGCAAATAGGAATCCCCCGTGACCTTCTCAAGCTTATTCTCTGTAGCACAAGATGAACCCTCAACTGGCAGACCTACATACAAAATCCCAAGCAGTGTGATGCAGGATTACTTTATGTACACCTCACTGTACCTTCAGTAACTGAAACAACTAGGAACTTCTATAAACTTCTGTATAGAAATAAACACATTTAAAACCAGCATATGAATAACGTCAGCAACAGAACAGCACCCCAATGTTCCAGGATGGGAGCACAAGTTATGCAGGAGGGCACTGGTTATTTGTGATACACACACATCGAGATCAGTGAAACTGTTACATTATCTAGTTGATATAACCAAGCTAATCAGAAAGCCAGTCTTTCTCCATTTTCCACCACTGTAGATAGGGATGTGGCTAATGGAGGAGACCTCAGCAAAAGCAAATACAGGAGCAAAACATTTCATGAAATCTTATGATGACCTTAAAAGGCAGACCAGTGTCATTTCACTCTTATTAAAAGTCGGAGCCAAGGCTCACCCAGGGCCATGTATGAACTTCATGGCACCACCTCTGGGATGCCCTCCAGGTGGGGAAATCACCTGGCACCCAGCTTACACTCCTTTAGGTGCCAACCAAAACACTTTTTAGCCAGACTTTTAACTAAGGATTGGCACTTTAAAATTGCTTTTATGGTCTCCTTCTAGCGAGAAGATTTTTTAATGAACATGCCTAAATTAATAACTCTTCTTTATGCTATTTTTATTTTCTGGCTTTTTATGATTTCATTTGCAGTTTCAACTTGTGAATCAACTCAAGTCTCTAGTCTCTATTTCTCAAACAAAAACTTTAATTAGAAAACATCACTCATGGCTAGCTCCATAAAAACACACAGATGGCTTGCTAGGGGTATCTCCAAAAAAGTAATTGGTTATTTTATTTCCTGCTATGAGCTTCACCCCACCTTTTGTTCCTTGGACACCTCCCAAGTTAGTGCTGATTTTCGTCTTCCCCTTTCTCCCCAACTAGTGCTGCAGGAAAGATGTAATCCTCATAGAATTTAATTAACACCTTGTTCAGCCCTGTATATATATATTTTTAAAAAAAATCAGTTTTATTCCACTTGAACAACTGCTTCTGTGAGGTCATAAAGAACAGTCAATCATTGCTGTGTCAAGTTAGTATCAGCTGCAAGTTAGAAGGTGTGCCTTCCTAGTACAGTCTTGCAGGGAAGACTGTACTGATCAAATGAAGCAAGCACTGCTAGCCCATTCCAATTACATACACTTGAACAAACCATCCTCTAATTCAATGCCAGTGCAGCAGGGGCAAGTCAGAAAGGACAAAATGAAACCATGGTGGTAACTGCAAAGTCTTCCCATTGCACATATTCATTTCAGATGTGGCACTACTGGTAGAAGCTTCTCAGGTACTAATCCTCTCAAGACTGAAGTCAGTAGTTAATATACTTTATTTATATCGCACCTTCCAGCTCAATGGGGGCCCAAAGCGGCTTGCGTCGTTCTCCTCCCTTCTGTTTCATTCTGACCACAACGCTGTGAGGTAGGTTAAGCGGAGTGTGACGGGCCCCAGGTCTCCCAGCAAGCTTCCATCGCAGAGTGGGAGGACCTGAAGCTGGGCTTCCCAGATCCTAGTCCGACGAACAACTACACCACACTGGCTGTTGAAGATAAGCTTGCTGGAAAAATCCTTGCAAAGATCCAAGGAGGGAAGAGCAGGCCAGGCAGAGGTGCTGACTGGCATGGAAAGCAGGGCTTCGGCAAAGAAACCGGAGTTGCTTCTGCTCTGTTTGCCATTGTGTAGGTAGGAGGCAAGAGCTCTGGT
This sequence comes from Heteronotia binoei, assembly GCF_032191835.1. Classification (NCBI taxonomy): domain Eukaryota; kingdom Metazoa; phylum Chordata; class Lepidosauria; order Squamata; family Gekkonidae; genus Heteronotia; species Heteronotia binoei. The sequence continues at coordinate 35,085,001 of NC_083240.1, forward strand.
TCTCAGCCTGCAGAGCTTAAACAAGGCTGGTAACACACAGGGGTCCCCACTGACCACTCGAATCTGGAGCCTTCAGACGATCAAGCCAGCAGCCCTGTAAAGCGTAGGCTCGTAATGGAGCTTTCCCTGAATGTGCTGGTGCAACACCCTCCCCTGACAGGCCTTGGCTGACATGAGCAGCTGGACAACACAGGCAGAGGGAGTGGAATGACAGAAAGTGCCCATTCTCTCCCTTGCTAGACCACTGGGTCCATTCATAGGGGGGGAATAGGCCTTCCACTGCCAAATTCAAGCCTGAGATTGCCACGTGTGTTGGAACATCTCCAAAAGCCAGCAGTCTATCCAGTTTCTTGCTCAGGAAAGCAGAGAACATGCCACAGCAGAAAAAGCATCTTCCCTGGGCCTCGATAATATAGTTTTTTCAACAGTTTCTAGGCATCCTTGAGACAATGGACCCAATTTTCACTTCTGACTTCCTTCTGACCAGTTAGTTCATCCCCTGGACAGTCAGGGTAGCAAACGGTGTTGGGTGAGCCCCCCACTCTACTCTGGAAGCTTGCCGGGTGGCCTTGGCCTAGTCATGCACGTTCAGCCCAACCCCACTGCAGAGGACCGTTGCGAGGATTAAATGAAGGAGAGGAGAATGATGCTTTGGGTTCCCTTGGGAGAAAAGGCAGAGCACAAATGAAGTCAATAAGAAGCTAACTGATAGGAACTCAGCCACCCTGAACACCGGAGAGAAAGGCATGAAGGGCAAGACAGAACTCGGTAGAGCAAGAGAAAGCAGAAGGGAAGAGGCACTGCCTGGATGGCAGCCTCGGTTTTGAGCACAGAACACAAAAGCCACCGACGGATGAAGATACTTCGTCTGATGGGCACAGGCCAAGTCAGCGCTTTTGGACAGCGCTTGAGGCAGATTCCCTCAGACATACCCTTCCTTTTCAAGCCCACCCCCTGAGTGAAATGGCATTAAAAATACTGTCCCAGTAGTAAATAAGGAGGTCTGCGCTTGTATGCTCTGCTGGAAACCTGCTGGCTCCCACCTCCCTTCAGAAAAAGCGTGGCTTGTATTGAGAATTGGTTCTGTTTGCTGCGTTAGAGAAAAGGCATTTGAAGGGCCAGTGCTCCTGCGCTCTCCATTTGCCGGCAGTCTCTCGTGGTGGCTTCCTCTGTAGACTGCTTCTGCACGGCAAAAGCTGTAGAGCAGAGGCAGTTCGGGGCATATTCTGAGTCAAGCAGGAAACGGCAGAACCATAACCCTCCCCTCCCCTCCACAGAGGAGAACCTGCTTGCCCATCAAGGCTGCACTGTCCAAACCAGGAGAATGCAGTGACCTCACTGCACCAGCCACAATCATGCGACGCTAGAGGCAGACTAAAAGGGATGCGCAGAAACGCACATTGCTTTCCCCTCCTCTTCAAGCCTCACTGCACTGTCCTTTGGAGAACCACTGTAATTTTGCACCTAGCAGTAACCCTAAAAGGTCCCGCGTCCACGTCAGAGAGCCCCTGCGTCTGCTATAATCTTTGTAGGAACAGAGAAGCAGCTCGGAGAACCTTGCAGCGCTGGGGTTCCTTCGCACCCACTTCTGGCGTGAGAAGTGAGGCTAGCTCCAGGGGGTGGGGAGGGGAAGCTGGGCAGCAGCCCCCCCTCTTCACATCCAGCTCCTGCAGGGGCACTCCAAAGGCCAACTCATTTCTTCAGCTTCACGCGGAGCTTCAGGTGGACGTCACACAGGAAAGCGTCCATCAGGTCACGACCGGCCTCACGGGCAATGATACTGACCTGCCTGCCCTGGTGGCCAATCAGGATCTTCTGCGGGGGAAGAAGGAAACGGCACATGAGCCAAGCCAGCCCTGCTTCTGCTCAGTCTGCATAATGACGTAATTGTTCTGTAGCCTGACATCTCCAGCTGAAAGCATGACGGTGGATCAGTTGCAGGACAGCCACACGCCTGGAAGTACATACAAGAGAGGAGCCCCCCTCCTCTACCTTGCACTGTTTGCCTTATCTGTTCTTCCCCCTCCAGTTTCACCTTTTCTATCCTACCCCATTTTATACTTTTTCTATCCCACCCCATCTTGGCCTCCTTGTCGTCTTGGCTTGTTGCCCTTTGCAAAGCAAGGAGTTGCTTGCATGCAGGGTCTTGCTGGCCCTCGAAGGCGACGGGCTTTTACACTCGCCAGACTGAATATTTTCCCTTTTGAGAACAGGCGATGTGGGTGCTGCTTGTCGGAGCCTGACTCAGTTGCTCATTTATCGCTCCGCAGCCCTGTGTTTCGTGGATTCATCAGCAACTTCTTGATCCTGTTCCCTCTGACCTTTCCAGCTCTCCAGTGGGAGTTGCCCAGCGTTTGCTCACTGGTGGATCCCCCAGATTGATGGGCTGGTGGCTGGGTGCTTGGCTGTTGCATTGCATAGGGCAGGGGTGGCCAAACTTGCTTAATGTAAGAGCCACATAGAATAAACGTCAGATGTTAGAGAGCCGCAAGGAAGGAAGGAAGGAAGGAAGGAAGGAAGGGAGGGAGGGAGGGAGGGAGGGAGGGAGGGAGGGAGGAAGGAAGGAAGGAAGGAAGGAAGGAAGGAAGGAAGGAAGGAAGGAAGGAAGGAAGGAAGGAAGGAAGGAAGGAAGGAAGGAAGGAAGGAAGGAAGGAAGGAAGGAAGGAAGGAAGGAAGGAAGGAAGGAAGGAAGGAAGGAAGGAAGGAAGGAAGGAAGGAAGGAAGGAAGGAAGGAAGGAAGGAAGGAAGCAACTTTTACTTTAAATGCATTCTCCAAGCTGCTGGCCGGCTTGGAGAAGTGATTTAAAGAGATAATGCTTCTCCAACCCAACCAATAGGGTGGTGGGGGCTTTGAGAGCCACACAATATGTGTGAAAGCGCCACATGTGGCTCCCAAGTCACAGTTTGGCCACCCCTGGCATTTTGTACAAGGGCAATGAATATTTGATCAGTTTTCCGTGGTGTTGTCTGGATTGCCTTTCTGGTCAGTGTAATTTTTACTCGGTTTCACCCGTTTGGATCTTGTCTATGTTTTGCTTCACTCTTTTATGCCATTAAAGGTTTTGGATGTGTATGTGTGTACATAAAAGGAGCTCCTGGGGAACCTTCTGGCCTCTGTAGAATAGGAGCAGCAGCGAGGCAGGAACAGTGAAAGTAAAAGGGGGCCACGGAAGATGCCCACGGCTGCCCTCCAAATTACATTTTCCAGTTTAAACGTCTACAGATAGCTAGGACCACCTTGACTTGGCTAGCCTGATCCCATCAAATCTCAGCAGCTAAGCGGAGTCAGTATTGGTTAGTATTTGGATAGGAGACCACCAAGGAATTCTAAGGCTACTATGCAGAGGCAGGCAACAGCAAGCGGCCTCTGAACGCCTCCTGCTGTGAAAACCCTATGGGGCCACCAAAAATTGGCCATGACTCGACAACCAAAAATAACAAAAAACTATGACCAGTCTTTTAAGAGCCCCGTGGTGCAGAGTGTTAAAGCTGCAGTATTGCAGTCCTAAGCTCTGCCCACGACCTGTTTGATCCCCGGTGGAAGCTGGGTTTTCAGGTAGCCGGCTCGAGGTTGACTCAGCCTTCCATCCTTCCGAGGTCGGTAAAATGAGTCCCCAGCTTGCTGGGGGGAAAGTGTAGGTGACTGGGGAAGGCAATGGCAAAGCACCCCGTGAAAAGTCTGCCGTGAAAACGTTGTGAAAGCAGTGTCACCCCAGAGTTGGAAACGACTGATGCTTGCACAGGGGACCTTTCCTTTCCTTTCCATGACCAGTCTAGCACACAATTCACAGGTCCATTCTATTCTATCCTGTCCACTCTACAATGCCCCCAGAATTAAATTTCTGTCTGGAGTACTAATCTCCTTAAAAGCACGTTCAGAAACTGAAAAGATTATATTTCTGTTATCTGACAATGATGCTCATGTGTCCTATAGTGTCTCTTTGTTTGCGCTTGCAGCTCAGAAGATAAAAGTAAGAGTAATATCAAACGCTGTAACTTTCTGTGGCTGGCCTTTCTGGGGAACTTTTAAGCTGTTAAGTGGAAACTTTGTTGTTCGGGTTCTGCTTTGTTTTGTAACGGCCAATGGCTACACACAATACATTTTTGACTGACTGACAATTCACAGGCATTCAACCAGCTCCGACAGTGTTCCAGACAGATGCAGTTAAATGCTGCAGCCTCTGACCTGTCCAAGCAGATTGATCTTAAAATGAAAAACGCATCCAGCAAAATGAGGGAGATCAATTTGTTCGGTAGCAGTGTAAAGAATATCGAAGACCGAAGCCTAAAGGCCAATTCTGAATAATTTGGAAGCTTTCTGTCGGATTTGGGTGTTTGGACAGGTCAGAGGCTGCAGCTTTTAACTGCATCTGTCTGGAACACTGTCGGAGCTGGTTGAATGCCTGTGAATTGTCAGTCAGTCAAAAATGTATTGTGTGTAGCCATTGGCCGTTAAAAAACAAAACAGAACCCGAACAACAAAGTTTCCACTTAACAGCTTAAAAGTTCCCCAGAAAGGCCAACCTCAGGAAGTTACAGCGTTTGATATTACTCTTGCTTTTATCTTCTTAGCTTCAAGGGCAAACAAAGAGACACTATAGGACACATGAGCATCATTGTCGGATAACAGAAATATAATCTTTTTAGTTTCTGAACGTGCTTTTAAGGAGATTAGTACTCCAGACAGAAATTTAATTCTGGGGGCATTGTAGAGTGGACAGGACAGAATAGAATGGACCTGTGAATTGTGTACTAGACTGGTCACGGAAAGGAAAGGTCCCCTGTGCAAGCACCAGTCGTTTCCGACTCTGGGGTGACGTTGCTTTCACAACTTTTTCATGGCAGACCTTTCACAGGGTGGTTTGCCACTGCCTTCCCCAGTCATCTACACTTTCTCCCCAGCAAGCTGGGTACTCACTTTACTGACCTCAGAAGGATGGAAAGCTGAGTCAACCTCGAGCCGGCTACCTGAAAACCCAGCTTCCACGAGGGATTGAACTCAGGCCTAAGGATCCCTGCTATACAAGATTGGGGGGTGGGGGGAGGAGATGGGCCATCTTATCCCATCCTTCACTGCAGTTCACAGAATGTAACAACATTCGAGAATACCCCCACTAGGAAAACCACCCTTTGGCCCCAGTATTTACCATATGGGTCTCCTTCTGGACCAATAAATTCTGTGCGATGATCAGCTCCCCACTGGGTCCCTCCTCCCACATTTCCGTCTGCTGTAATGAAAACCAAGAAGACTGTAGTGAGAGGCTGTGGAGCTGTATGAGCGAAAGGCAGGCCCGAACCCCCCTCTGATTCACCAACGCACCTGGTCCACTGTGTAGGGCACCTCCTCAGGCAAATACTCAAGCAGCTTCTCTCGGATGATGTTATCACAGATCTCCTGAGGAGACTGGCTGGTCAGGACCTCGCTGTGAAACTCCCAGGGGCCTGGCTTGGCTTGCATCAGGAGGTAGTTCTGTTGGCACAGAGAATCCAAATGGCATCAGGTGGCACACACCCAAGAGTGGCGTGGGCACCCAAGACTCACCTTGGCCTGAAAGCAAGGGGAGAGGAACTGCACACCACTCATGCATCAGGATCTGCAATTAACCTCTAGCCTTCAAACCAGATTTGACCCAGATGTTCTTGCAGCTTCTGAACTCCCTGACATATTGCCTTTTTTGACATCTACAGCATCATCAGCATATACGTGTGTGTATGTGGTATGTGATTAGCAGGTCCCTAGGACCAGACAGGAATCTGAGGGGCCTGTCTCTGACTGCCCATGAGAGCCCCCCTCAGTTAGAACCTTATCAATATACAGTACTGGCCCCAGTATTTATCTATTTGAGAGCCAGTTTGCTGTAAGGGGTCGCTTTGTAGAAAAATAGGTGGTGGAGCTCATCCAGAGATTGTTATGCAGCTGCACCTACTACCCTGTTTCCCTGAAAATAAGACCTACCCCAAAAATAAGCCCTAGCAGGATTTCTATGCATTTGTTAAATATAAGCCCTACCCCGATAATAAGACCTAGTGATGGGCGTCGCAAAAAATTCAGGATGGAATTCCGGGTCTGGAGAGTTATGACAATGTTCCAGAAGATGACTTAACTGTATTTGAATAAACGTAGATTGTTGTATCATACTTAATAAAAAATAAGACATTCCCTGAAAATAAGCCCTAGTGTGTCTTCTTGAGAAAAAAACAAATAAGACAGTGTCTTATTTTCGGGGAAACACAGTATTCAATGGACAAGGCGGGGAGGAAGAAGGGAAACCCTCAGAAAGGCTCAGGAGCTATGCTCCTGTGAGCTCCCACTGAATTCAAAGCCAACGGTTAAGCGTGCAGACTCTATTCTGGGAGAACCAGGTTTGCTTCTCCATTCCTCCATATGCACCTGCTGAGTGACCTTGGGTCATAGTCCTGGAAAGAACTGCTCTCACAAGAGCAGTTCTCAAAAGAACTCTCTCAGCCCCGCCTTCCTTGCAGGGTGTCTGTTGTGGGGAGGGGAAGGGAAAGGAGACTATAAGCTGCTCTGAGACTCCAAGTGAAAGGCAGGTAGAAATCCAATCTCTTCTTCTACACTAGCCAGGTCTACTTAAGCAGCTAGATTCAAATCCTTTAGCACCTTAAGAGAGCAAGATGTTCAGGATACAATTTTTCAAGAGCCATATCTCCCTTTGTCAGATACCCGATTTAGGAGCTTTGACTCGCAAAAGCTTATACTCCCAAAATCTTGATGCTGTGAGGTGTTACTGGACTTGAATCTAACTGCTTAAATATACCAGGTTAGTGCAGACTGATAGTTCTAACTGTAGGGCCAGGTGTGAAGCCGGCAGTTGTGACAGCCAAGTGCAGAGCAAAGGTGGACTCATTCCAAGTTTTGGTAAGCAACTTCCTGGTGATGTTGCACCAGACTTAGGGTTGCTTGAAAACAAGTAAAGCCTGCGTCTTACTTCAAAGTTTTAAAACAGTTTATTTTAAATGAGATGGGCAGGAACGCTTTTTTTTTTTGGGGGGGGGGGTTCTATTTATGTGTGTGTATGCACTTAGAAATCATGACAGCCTCTGGTGACTGACCCCTACTGGGGGCCTGAAGGATATTAAGAGCGGTGGCTGAATAAAGCCTGCCCCTGCCTCCAGCTCTGGTATTTCAAGGAGATCTTCCATCCAAGTACTTGCCAGAGTAAACCCCGCTTAGCTTCTGAGATCTGACAAGACTGGGCTATCCGGGGCCTGGCAGATGTGCAGGAAAACTTAGCAAGCACCTCTGGGCCATACTTGAAAATATCCAAGGTGGGCTTCCCCATCATACCTGATTGTTCTGGCACCAGTTGGTCCTTGCCTCTTAAAAGAGGAAGGCACACATTCAGAAAGGAGGTGGCCTAGACTGTCTCTCTCCTTTCTAATCTGCACCTTCCACCATGCAGAGTGGCCACCATTAAATTGACTCCACAGGGGACCAGTGGAAATGGCCTGCCTGAGGAGGCCAGGAAGGTTCTTACACTTCCATCATTCTCCAGAATGGCTAGAATAGAGTTTTATTCATTTTTATAAAGGGAATAGGACTGCACTATAATAGAATGGATCTTCTTTATCTAAGGAATAGGATTGTAGCCTGTTCCAAGGTTTATGTTTTATCCTGCTCTTACCGCATTGTCTTCTACCTTCAGTATTCCACTTTTGTTGTTGTTTTATGATGTCTCCTGTCCAGTAGAAGACAATGAAAGTAGAAGACAATGCAGTAAGAGCAGGATAAAACATAAGCCTTAGAACAGGCTACAATCGTATTTTGAAGAAAGAAGGAAGAAGAAAGGAGAGAAGGAAAAAGAAGGAAGAAGAAGAAGGAGAAGGAAGGAGAAGAAGAATTGCAGATTTATACTCCGCCCTTCTCTCTGAATCAGAGCGACTTACAATCTCCTATATCTTCTTCCCCCACAACAGACACCCTGTGAGGTGGAGGGGGGGGGGCTGAGAGGACTCACAGCAGCTGCCCTTTCAAGGACAACCTCTGCCATAGCTATGGCTAACCCAAGGCCATTCCAGTAGGTGCAAGTGGAAGAGTGGGGAATCAAACCGAGTTCTCCCAGATAAGAGTCCACGCACTTAACCACTACACCAAACTGGCTCTCTGAATGAAGCAAACAAACAAGCATGAGAGGGCAGCTGCCCCCTCCTGTCAATTCTCTCCAGCATCTGGAGTTCAGAGCTGCATTGCTTCTAAGCCTAGAGGTTCCCATCCAGCAGTGACAGTAAGCACCACTGCCTAACCTTAAAGAATTCACGGAGTTGTTTCTGAAAGCCCACTAGGGAACACGGTAAGGGAAGGAGCAAAATGTCTTTGTGCCATTCATAAACCTTTATCACACCATCAGCTGAACTACAAAGCCCCATCCTCGTGGCCATGCTTACAAGACTCCCCTTGAAAGCAGGACATCTCAAAATCGCACCCTTGGACCAGCTGTGTAACTGCCCAGAGTGGACTGCTAAAGCTTACTTAAGCAGGGCTTTCAACTTGCCTTCAGTGTTTCCACCTCCTCTCTGTTAATGGCAGCCATCATGAAGACATCCCGAAAGTGGGGCCAACCTTTCTTGGACATCTTTGGCTTCTCCATGCTCTTTCCCACATCCTCCATAATGCTGTTGGGTCTAGCATCGGAATCAGAGTCTGCCTGGGGGCTGTTTGCTTCCACTAGGTCTCCAGATTTTGCAGTTGTAACCTCAGAATCCTGGGTGCTCTTATGAGAGATGCTACTGCTGGAAGTAGCGGAGGACGCCTTTGACTGAGGTGCAACTTTAAGCTTCTTCCCATTGACAACTCCCTCCGTGAGCTCCACTACCAGGTCCAAAAGAAGATGTTTCTTCTTCAGCAAATCCACCTGAAAGAGGCAAGCAGAGGGGAACTGGGGTCTGTGTGGACTGGAGCTAAATCCAGCAGCTCTCCAACCTTCCCATTAACATGATCAGCAAAACTGGGGTCAGGTCATATTGCTGTTACAGCTCCTCCTCAACTTGGGACTGGAGGCTGCTTTCACTGTACCTTTTAAGCTTTTCCACTCCCACTTCTAAAAGACCAAAATTTATTGTGGATTCTTATCAACCTAAAATGTTTACAAAAGCAACATTTTAATTGGTTATTTTACTTCTGACAGCCTTTGGGATTTTTTTTTTCTATACGTTGTATTTGTATACTTTGTGTATTTTAGCATTGGTTTCTGGGCAGATAGAATTTTGGATTGTTTACTAGACAGTTTTGGGGATTCTGGTTATGGGGATCTTCTCGCTATCATACTTTTATCCCGTTGGATTCTCTGAAGTTAAGCTGCTATTGCTTCATGCTAGCTTGTTTTCATTTACTACCTGTGAGTTTGGGTTGTTCCATGATTTTTTTTCCCCCGTTGGTTATTCTATCTGTTGATTGCCTTCGTTGTTCTGATAAGCCTGTCAATTAAGGGATCAGGTTTCTTCATTGGAATGCTTTCTGAAGCTGGTAGGTTGCTATTCCAGGGAATGGGAAAGAAGACAGCCAAAGCTGCTCTTTTCTCCAGATGGACTGCAGCTTATTAAACAGTAAGCTCCCTCTCAATTCCCCAAAAATGTATTAAAAGTCAGGGTAGCATGCAGATTTATTTAAAGGTATCTGTTTTGTTAGAAGGCTGATTATCCCTACCAAAAATTCTGGAACCAGGCAACCGCCCTAATCAATACTCCCTTTAAGCTGCGGAGTGTTGTGAGCAAAAACTCTACTTTGTGAGCTACTGGCATTCAAGTGGTGAGCGACTGCATCAATTAGCTTGCTCTGGGGCCATTTTTCCTGAGCTAAGACAAAAATGTATGAGCCAGAGGCTAAAAAACTGAGCTGGCTCACACTCACCCAGCTTAGAGGGAACACTAGCTCTAATATATTATGCCAGGCAGAAGACTTTAGCCACTTAAGAAGAGAGCACATGAACTCCTCTAAGGCATACAGTGAGGTAGCCTTAAGTCTGGGAAGTTCTGGGAACCACTAGAAGGCAGCACAACAGCAGACATTTCACTAAAAGGCACAAGAGAGCACAGCAGGGTGTTGTTCTAAAGAAAACAACCAGGTGGCTCTCTGCTTTATCAAAAGACATTTCATAGAACCATAGAGTTGGAAGGGACCTCTAGGATTACCTAGAGCACAATGCAGGAAATTCACAAATACTGCCCCCTAAATTCAAAGGATCTTCATTGCTGTCAGATGGCCATCTAGCCTCTGTTTAAAAACCTCCAAGGAAGGAGAGCCCACCACCTCCTGAGGAAGCCTGTTCCACTGAGAAATCGCTCTAACGGTCAGGAAGTTCTTCCTAATGTTGAGCCGGAAACTCTTTTGATTTAATTTCAACCCACTGGTTCTGGTTCTACTTTCTGGGGCCACAGAAAACAATTCCACACCATCCTCTCTAGGACAGCCCCTCAAGTACTTGAAGATGGTAATCTTCAGTCACCTTTCAGTCACCTCCTCTCCAGGCTTTGTTGAGAACATGCCCGGGGAAGAATATTTTTGCTGGGACACTTTCTATTCTATGGTCCTCCCAGGAAACCCCTTTCCCTCCTTGAAATGTGGACTTGATGAAAATCTCACAGGCAAGCAGTGTTCCCCCTAAGCTGAGTTAGTGTGAGCTAGCTCACAGATTTTTAGCCTCCAGCTCACACATTTTTGTCTTAGCTCAGGAAAAATGGCCCCAGAGCACAATAATTTATGCCAAGGGTGGCCAACGGTAGCTCTCCAGATGTTTTTTGCCTATAACTCCCATCCGCCCCAGCCAGCATGGCCATTGGCTGGGCTGATGGGAGTTGTAGGCAAAAAAACATCTGGAGAGCTACGGTTGGCCACCCCTGATTTATGCTGTAGCTCGCCACTTGAATGCCAGTAGCTCACAAAGTAGAATTTTTGCTCACAAGACTCTGCAGGTTAGAGGGAACGTTGCAGGCAAGCTACAGCTCTGCTGCTTCAACAGGTTAGCATGTTTGATTGTGAATCATGCCATGCTCTGAAGACCGTTTCTACTCCCAATGAAGTAGAGAAACACAGACCCAGTTGCACTGCAGAAGGCTTTCAGAGGGTAAAGCCCAGGTGGCCTCAGCTCTTTGGTTACCTTGTTCAAGACGAGGACGCTGGGAATCTGTGAGAATGTGGAGAGACACTTGTGCACCTGGGGATGGAGCTGGTTCCGTGTGTAGTGATCTGCCACATCCACCAGCACCACCACTGCAAAACAAAGAGGTCACGCGCATGTTTAGCCAGGGACGACCTCTGGATCCGCAGCTATGCAGAAAGAATCATAGAGTTGGAAGAGTCCATACAGGCCATCTAGTCCCACCCCCTGTTCAATGGAGCATCAGCCTAAAGTATCCCTGACAAGTGTTCGTCCAGCCTCTGCTTGAAGACTGCCAGTGAGGGGGAGCTCCCCACCTCCCTAGGCAGCCATTTCCATTGCTAAACTACTCCGTAAAAAAACTTCCCTCTAATATCCAAGTAGTATCTTTCCACTCATGCTACCCAGATCAAAGGTTTGCTCAATTTGTTAATGTTACTATTCTGTCTTTGGATCTTAAATGTGTACCATTTTGCATTCTAAAACACTGCCTACCAGCTACATACAGCCCTGCTCAGTGTACCTGGTTCCTCATCTGATGAAGTGCGCTTGGAGCACACGAAAGCTTACGTTCTGAATAAAACTTTGTTGGTCTTAAAGGCGCTACCTGACTCCTACTTTGTTCTACTGCTTCAGACCAACACGGCTGCCCACTTGGACCTATCTTTCCTCTTAAACCCATTACTGTGAGTCCCATCTTCTGCTGCCAACAGGAACAGTTTCCTGCTGTTCCCTCCTCTATGAGACAGTCTTTCAAATACTTAAAAGAGCACCAGAGCAGCAGCTCAAAGAAGAACAGCTGTTTGTACTGGCAGAACACACAGCTCACCCGCCCACCTCACCCTACAAGCAGGATGCCACAGAGACATGCAGCAGAGGGGCATGGGAGAGAAAGGGGGGGGAGAGAATTAAGACCCCCACCTAGGTCTGCACTCTTCATGCTCCTCCAAGGGTCCTGCAGGAGAGACTTTTCCAAGTTGTGCCTGAAGAAGAAGAAGATGCAAACATTGTAACGCTGACCCCCCCTTTGTTCCTTGTCTGGACCCGCCTCTCCAACACAGCCATGCTTCTCCCCAGCTAGGATTCTACCTTTTGGCTTTGGATGAAGTGGTGAGCCCAGGAGTATCTAAGAGAACCTAGGGGAGGAAGAGAAAAGACACCCCAGTTAAAATCTGAACACCACGGACTGAAACCAGAAGTAATGAGAAGTCTGCAAGAAAGCATGTGTGAATGCAAGAAGGCAAAAAGAGCCCTGCTGGATCAGACCAGTGAAGGTCCATCTAGTCCAACATCCTGTTTCACACAGCGGCCAACCAGTTCCTCTGGAGGGCCAACAACGGGGCATTGAGGCTGGGGCTTTCCCCTGATGTTGCCACTTGGCTCTGGGACTCAGAGGTTTGGCGCCTCTGAACGTGGAAGTTCCCCTCAGTCACCATGGCTAGTAGCCTCTGATAGGCCTCACCTCTGTGAATCTATCGCATCCCCTTTTTAAGCTGTTTATCCCTGTGGCCATCCCTACCTCCTCTGGGAAGAATGTAGGGGGAAATTATTCATTACGAACTTAATTGGGGGGGGGGAGAACAGGAATCTGATATAAGAGCTAGTGTGAACTGCGATGATACTTCTCCTGGTTGGAATACAAAAAGCAGGAATGGAGAAGAGTGACTGGTTATCTGTCAGCATAATTCCAGCGAAACAGCCATCTTCGTTTACTGTGGGAAGACAAACGAGAAAATCCAGTGACTCCTTGAAAACAACCAACGTTTATCCCACTGCCATCTTGTGAGACAAAGCTCACTTGTATTTGAAGAAGGGAGCTCTAGCTCACAAAAGCTCATACTAGTATAAACGCTGGTGGTCTCTGAGGGGTGGCTGGACTTCTGTTTTGTTTAGGTTTATCAGTAAAGGCCATTTCAGGATAGGGCGGGATATAAATCCAAAATCATCATTACCCTTTCGGCTAAGACGGATGGACTGCAGGCACCAACGCAAAATGGGCGAACGTTTGTGGATGAAGAATCTGCAGACAGCTACTAGCCGCAAAAGGCAGGGATGGGACTTCCATGTTCAGAGGCAGTCTGTCACCCAATTGCCAGATGTTTGGGAACCCGCAAGGAAAGACTGCCCCTATTATGGCTCACTGGAAGCTTCCCAGAAGACCCCAAAGTCTGGAACGCTCCTCTAGCCAAATGGACAGAGTGCTTTAGGGAATACTGATCGATACCTACCAGCTGGGTGTCATCCTCTGTGATGACAGCCTGGGCGCTACACCTCGTTGTATGTACCTTCTTCGACACTGGCAAGACCTGTGCACACAAATACACACACACACAGCTGAAGGCTTACTGTAACGAAGTCAAGAAAACTCTTCAGCACATAGTCTCGAAAATGTTACCTTCCGGCCCAAGAGCTGATTTGAGAGGGTTGATTTCCCAGCATTCGGAGCTCCGATAATGGCAACTCTCAAGACCTTGGGATTCTCGGGCTGATCTGGCTCGTAACAGAGCAAATTATCTGTCTCAGCTGCAGAGAGAACACACAAACTCCAGTATTTATTTATTTATTTATTTTATTTATATCCCGCCCTACCTCACCAAGGCGGGCTCAGGGCAACTCACAACACAAAGATTCTAACATAAAGTTCAAATTTAAATATAATAACAATTAACACAGTTAAAAAATTAAAACATTTAAAAACAGTGCATTCGTCCAACAACATGCAATCCATACACTTCCTTCAGTTTTTGGTACTTTAGTGGTTTGGTGCCGGTCAATTATACGCCAACCGGAAGAGGACTGTCTTGCAGGCCCTGCGGAATTGTCCAATATCCCGCAGGGCCCTGACCTCTTCCGGTAACTGGTTCCACCAGCAAGGGGCTGTTATTGAGAAGGCCCTGTCCCTGGTTGACTTCAACCGGGCCTCCTTAGGCCCGGGGATTACGAGCAGATTTTGGGAGCCAGATCGCAGTACTCTCTGGGGAACATATGGGAAGAGTATGATCTCAGGACAGGCATTACGTGAATAGGTGCTTCATGTCAAGAGGGAATTCCTTTCGAATGCATTCAATAACTGAAAGCTCCAGTGACCCAGGAATGCACTCAGGATGAACTGCAATACCTGCTGCATTTCTGCATGAGTCCCTAGTCTGGTCTTGCCCCCTTCCCATCCACTTCTGCCGAGGATCAGATAAGCTGGCATGAGATGTGACTGGAGCATTCTATCACTCCTAGCGCGGAGAGACACAACGGAACTTCCTGGCCTGAGAGGAGGCTGCCTGTGGCGCCCTATCATGTTTCATTAACATAGAGCTGTCATTATACATGGAACTTTTACAGAGAAGAAAAGGACAAGTCTCCACTCAAAAGACCTTGCAACTTAAAATGGAAGATAAGGATGACCCCCCCCCACCCAAAAAAAGTGAGGGGAGGAAGGTGGAGATGAGAACCAATAGGGGAAGAATACGGGTTCATTTCAGTCGCAAGTGTCACTGTTTCTCCAGTTACAAGGAACACCCAGAACAGGGACTTGTACAGAAGCAGAGTGGAGAAGCTCCTCTGAGTATCTGCAGTTTTTACTCTTCCCTACTCCAACTGTAACCTGTGACGTTTTGGAGTGCTAACAGTGAAATGTACGGGATGCACTCTTGTCTTGCTCTCACTGCAAAAACAGCAAAGCAAGAGCATGGATTTTTTTTTAAGCAGCACCCCCCCTCTCCCTTGCCCTCCTGCCCAAGTCACAATTGCCAGAGCAGGTCACACTCAAAACACTGCCCTTTGGTACCACCCTAGAAAGCAGAACTTGGACATACCTTCTCCTTTTTACCCCAAAAATGTCTATGGAAATGCAGCAGGTTTCCTGATCGTCAGAAAGAGCTAGAAGGAACTGCTATTTTGCAAAACGATAGGAAACCCAGAAAATAGCTCTTGTATTCATTCAACATATTCCAACAAAAATTCATCCCTCACTAGAGTGCAGGGAGTAGAAATAGTCTACAGAAGCAAGACAAGTCCTTCAAGATGGCATCACTAGAGAATGATGTGTAGTTACACCATACTGCTGTTGCCACCACTGCCCCCACACACACACTACAAACAAAGTGGATCTTTCCCTACGTATTCTGTGTAAACTGCTGAGTTAAATTAGTTTTTAAGGGTCAAAGTTCTCTCTGAATGTCATGGGGGGGAGAGAAGATACTGTTGAAGTGTAAATGAACATGAAAGCTTATAGCCAGAATTAAACTTTGTTGGTCTTAAAGGTGACACTGGACTCTGATTTTTTTCCTTTTTAGTCTTGTGTACACATTCAGAGAGACCGGCACCTTTTAAAGCTCCTTTGTTGAAACTGCAATAAACACCACATCAGCCCTACTAGCACGGAGCCCTCTACCCTTAACAACTGCAAGCTGCCACCTTCCTGTGAGACTTTGCTCCTGTAATCCCCCCCCCCCCCGCCCCGTCCGAGAGCTGATTCGTCTCACCTTGAAATGCATTTACAGGTGGAGGATGCTGGCCCACCAAAGGTTTTGCTTCCACCTTAGGAATCCCAAGGATGTGATCCAGGGCAGAACTTCCACAGAAGCAAACAGGGGAAATCCTGCCTTGCTGGGCTCTGCTCTTCAGGAAATGGACGCTCAAACCTGAGCCACAAAAGGAAAAAACAGTAGAGTCTGAAGAATCCCCACAAGGCAGATCAACAACACAGGGAATCATATGAAGATATGAAGCTGCCTTATACTGAATCAGACCCTTGGTCCATCAAAGTCAGTATTGTCTTCTCAGACTGGCAGCGGCTCTCCAGGGTCTCAAGCTGAGGTTTTTCACACCTATTTGCCTGGACCCTTTTTTGGAGATGCCGGGGATTGAACCTGGGACCTTCTGCTTCCCAAGCAGATGCTCTACCACTGAGCCACCGTCCCTCCCTTAATCAATCCTCAGTTTTACAGCTTCACTTGACACCAAAGATGAATGCTGCATGTGTGGAGGTGAAGCCTCTGAGACCAATTTGCTGAACCGGTGTGATTGACATGCAGTGCTGACAAACATCATCTCAACTTCTCGGAACCTCTGAGACTCAGCTTCTGGGAGAAACGGGAAAGTTTGGCTTTATGAGGATTCAAACCAACAGCTATTCAAGACAAGAAGCTGGCCGGGCAGCCTCAAAGCTATGAAGCAATCTCCGGACGCAGGGATACAAGGAGTTGGAGAGCCTTTAGGAATGGTAGAGAAAGTGGATTCTGTCCCATTGTCTTTTATTGTCACCAGCCAAGCCAGTGTGTCATACTAAGAAGAACACAGGGGCTCTGCATGCAGCCAAGCAGCTTTCTATGTCACTTTGGGTTAATCATTCTTAATTTACACCACGGAAAGAGGGAGAAGCATATCAAAACATGTCCTGCTGAATCAGCCTTAGTTTCACCTCATCCCTAGTTCCCACATGGAGGCAGGCAAAATAGGGCAAAACGTACTATTTCAGATAGCAAGTGACAGATTCTGACTTTTCTTCATTTCAAAAAGTCAGAATCTGTCGCTTGCTATCTGAAATAGCACATTTCTTCATATCAAAATCTTCCTACAAACGACCCCCCCCCACCGCACACACACCTTACAGTGCAAGTTTTCCACTTGCAGGGAGCTTTAACATATGCAAATACTCCAAGATAAGAGTCTCCTCCACATCTGACGCAGTTGACTCTACCGACCTCAGAGCTCTATCAGCGCATTCACATGCAAGCGTCAACTAGGATTAAGTCCTACGTTGGTTCCCAAAAGTGCCCAGCTAAATGTCCCTGGGAAGAATCTAGACAAGTGTTTCCAAAGTGGGCGATACTGCCCCCTGGGGGGGGCGCTGGAACGATCCAGGGGGGCGATAGTAGCTTTGGGGGGCGGTGAATAAAAATAAGGAGGCAGTGGAAGCATAAAGGGGGAAGGGGAGGGAAGTGTCAAAACATCACATTTCTGGGAGGGGTCCAGAATTTCTAATTTAGAGAAAAATTCCAATTAACAAAAATAGAGGGAGGGAGGTCTCAAAACATCACATTTCTGGGAGGGGTCCAGATTTTCTAATTCAGAGAAAAATTCCAGTTAACAAAAATAGAGGGTTGCTTTTTGTCTGCTACTTAGTCAGGGCCGGCATGTGGGAGTAGGCCAAGCAGGTGGCCGCCTCAGGCACCCCACCGGCCTCCGCCTCCCCGCACCCCTCCGGCCTCCGTCTCCATGTGTCCCAACGGCCTCCGTCTCCCCGCACCTCACCGGCTTCCCCGCACCTGCCAGCCTACGTCTCCCTGCGCCCGCTGCCATCCAATGATGCTTCTTCGTGAGTGCTCATCTGCCCCCCCTGCCGGCTCCCTTTGAAGCAGGAGAGGGGCCGGGGTGAGTGCTCCTGCAAAGTACAAGCAGCCTGATGATGTCACTTCTGGTGACGTCATTGGGCAGCATGTGCTCTGCGCGCACAATAAGGAACAGGAAGGGTGGGGGAACAGGCCTCTGCCTAGGGGCGCCAGAACCTCTAGCGCCAGGCCTGTACTTAGTGTGAATCCACCCAAATAGATTAGTAACGAGGACCAGAACTTCTTCCAATTAAAATATAAGGAGGATGCAGTTTATTTACAAGACAGAATTAAAAAAAAATAGAGGTGTACAGACTAGGGATGGGCACAGATGCGAACCCGAACTAAAATCTGGTCCGGACTTTACCTTGTTTGAGGTTCAAACAGTTTGGTTTGAAAGTCACATGTTCGGATCAGGAAGTCTCCAAACTTTCTGTCCGGTTCAGAACTTCTTGTGCACTCTTGGCAAAGAAACTCCACCCATGGAGTTTCATGCTGAAAAGTGAGTATGAGAGGGATTTTTTCAGCCATCGAGGGACCAATAGTGACAGTCTGAAGATGACAGGCAAGTCTGATTTCCAATGACAGGCATCGATCTGCTTCCTCAGGATGGGGGGTGGGCATGTATATAATCACTGGAGGCGCATTCCTGTCCTCTGTTTGCATCTGGGTTTTGCTAGTCTTGTTCTCACATGTGAAAGAATATCTTTTGGTGAACTGGGGAGGGGGGGGGAATTACTGGGGTGGATGGAGATACCTGTTGAATCTCCTGGCCTCTATACAAACTGCCAGAGTAAAAGCATCACCTCTCTCTTTTTTCTCCTTTCCTTGCATTCAGAGCTACATTTCTCCCCCTCCCCCCCTGGCTTTTTCTTTGCTGTGAGGAGTGGGAAATATGGATAGATTTTTTTCATTTAAAACATGTTTTTGTTTTGATTTGGGGGTGGACTGTTCACTTTTGCAGGTTCTGAAAACTGCCCTTTTCTCTGCATGCTGGCTGTGGGGTCCCCTTTCTGCTCCTCCAAAAAGCACCCCGTTTCTTCTTGCACAGCTTGAGTCTCTCCCTGGAGGGTATCCTCTCCCACTCAGGCACTCAAACTACCTACAGATTTCTGGGGGGGCTTAGCTAACTGCCCTCCTCCTTGGCTGTGGGGTCCCCTTTCTGCTCCTCCAAAAAGCACCCCATTTCTTCCTGCATAGCTTGAGTCTCTCCCTGGAGGGTATCCTCTCCCACTCAGGCACCCAAACTACCTACAGATTTCTGGGGGGGCTTAGCTAACTGCCCTCCTCCTTGGCTGTGGGGTCCCCTTTCTGCTCCTCCAAAAAGCACCCCTTTTCTTCCTGTGTTGCTTGAGTCTCTGCCTGGGGGGGTTCCACTCTCCTCTCCCACTCAGGCACCCAAACTACCTACAGATTTCTGAGGGGCTTGGCTAACTGCCTTCTTCCCCAGCTTGGGGTACCCTTGCTGCTCCTCCAAAAAAGCATCCTTTCTCCTCTTCCACATATTCCCACACATTCCCTTAGCTAGTCCACCAGTGCCCCCTCCCGCAGCTGTGCAGTGAGTCCCAGTTGCCAGGCTTGGTTGTCCCTGTCACCTTCCCAGGTAGGATGGAAGGCTTGGTCCCAATCAGTCATCATGTCACCAGGACTGGGTGGCTAGTCCCAGGAAGACACAGCCACCTGCAGCCATGTGAGTGGTCCCTGGGGAAGTACTCTGGGAGTCTGATGCCTGTAGCTTAATCAGGTCCACATAGTAGCGTCTCAAACTGACGCTGGACAACTCCCCCAAAACCAGTTTCCTGGAGGCACCTTGCTTGGTGGTCTGCTACTTGGATCCCCCCAAATCTGACATGCATGTAACATGTGGGCCATGTGGAGAGTCATCCCAGGGAGGAATTGTGTGCGTTGAAGGCCTCTAGCTCACCAAGGTCAGTTTTTGTCACTTCTAAACCAGCAGAGGTGACATCCCATTGAAAAGCATTGCAGTGAATGACCTTTCTTAGGGGTCTGTAACTCAGCGCCCCTGAAGTCCAACGTGGACCAAACTTGGTGGGTACATTGAGAAGAGTGATCAGGAGATAACCTGCCATTTTGGAGCTTTGAAGCCCTGTGGGGGGCTTTTTAAAAACCGGACCAGTTTGCGAACTGGTTCGCGAATCAGGCTGTGGTCCAGTTTGCAAACTGGTCCGGTTCTGTTCATGAACTGAACCAGCATTTTCTGGTCTATGCCCATCCCTAGTACAGAAAAACAAGAAACACAGAAACAAGAAAACCTTACCAGTCTATCCTAGCCAATACTTTCTACAGCTAGCAGCTTCTCAAGGTTGCTTGCACTTTCTCCCTCAGCAATACAGTTCAAGTTAGGACAGTGGAAGCACTGAGGCAATAGAACAAACTTCTCTGAAGAGTTCGAAACTGCAGCTTTCTCCTCACAGGGTTTTCTGCAGAGTATCAGGCTTCTTACAGTCTGGTTACCAGGTAGTTGCTTCTGTTGATTTCAGCCAACTGCAACGCCCCAGCCACAGAGTGTCTTTTGTAGGACCAGTGCGTGGGAGTAGGTCGGGTAGGCAACCGTCTAGCGTGCCACCCTGCCAGGGAGTAAAGCTGGGCACCTCCTTAATCCCCCTTCCCATGTGGCATGATTGCAAGTCGAGAGCCCTGAAAGGCACTACTGTGCCACTGCTTTTCTTTGTAGGGCAAACGCTGCCTTCCAAGGAAGCCTCTGAAGAACACCTCATTTTACCGCTACCTACTGCTTTTGGGTTGAAAGAGGCTGGGCGGTGGCACCTTTCCATTGTGCTAGTCGGAGCTGAAGATTTCCAGGGGGACGCTGAGTGTTTTTTTCTGAAAAGGGGGCATTAGGCCAAATAAGTTTGGGAGCCTCTGATCTAGACAGAATACATGAAGGTAACTGGTCTTCTCTGTTGTCTGTGTACATTATATAATACTCAACAGAGTTGTGAAATTTTGAAGCGTTGTGTGTGGGGGAAATGATTCCTTCCCCACACATGGTTTTCTTTCAGGAATTTCTTTAAAAAACGTAATAACTACTTTGCTATCAAATCTGAACTAATTATTGCTGGTTTAACAATAGAATGCATCATTCATAACACACTAAAATTGTATATGCTATCTGACATAGTTACTGAATTTAAAAGTATACATGCCTTTGTTTTTCACAAGTAAAATTGCAAATAAATCTTGCAGAGAAAAAATGTATTGATCAGAAACAAATTCATACAGTCACAGATCAGATCTACACTAGGATTTCCCCCCTCATGGACAACAGCACCCCTCCTACACACAATAAAGGAGGACTGCCCAGACAACACCATGAACACCACGTGTATTATTTGTCTGGGCTCCCATGCTTTCAGCTTTACTCTTGCAAAAATGTAAAATTTTCTATGAAATAAACAGGACACTGTGGGGTGGCTGCAGGTGGAGCATCCACCTAGGTGCTGACAGAGGGGACAGAGCTATGCTCCACTGTCAACATGGCAGAGCTAAGTACTGCATTCTCTCCCCCTTTAAAGGATCTTTTCTGTGCTGAGATGTACATTATAACTTAGCTTAATACAGATAAGTGACAAGAAAGGGGGACATCCCACCAAAAACAAAGATTTATTTACTCTTTCACCTAAGTGTGACAGAAAAAAGGGGGGCACCAGCGCAGCAGCAAGTGGCTCAAGAACAGAGATGTGTGATTTCTGAAAATTCTGAATACATGAGGGGACTTTTTCCAGGGAAAAAAAGATCACTTGGGGAAAAAATTCTTATTTCCCTATCAAACCAAAACATTTTACAGACTGAACATGAAATGCATAGTTCATCATTAATTCCTTAGCATATAAAATTGTAGTACTTAGCATATTTATGGCATTTCAAAGTATAAATATTTTCATCTTATTTGAGAAAAATTACATGTATATCCAACACATGAATAACTAAGAAAGGAGTTGAAAAGAGAAAAATTCTGTAGTAAACTAAAGAAAGTGTTTTGTTTCAACAGAGATTCTTAGAGAGACAGTAGGTACGACTGCCATATTTGAAAGTTAAGTTAAACTTTGTAACACTCAAAATACTGAATTTTAAAAAAAACATTATCATTAAACACATAGCATATTGATTGTAGGCAATATTATTTACATTTCAATAACAAATTCTTGAAAATTATGTACAAGTCCATAGTTAAAGAAGGGGGTTGGATTTTTTTTAAGAGTCAAATTTTCCAGTCCCCAGATTTTTTTTCATGGTGTGTATTTGGAAGGAGTGAAATACTTCATATAACAAGATTTTTCTTATTCAGAAAAAGGAAATATTTTGTGACCTAGCGGCAGTAACTCACAACTTTAATGCAACTAGCTCACAAAGTAGAACTTTTGCTCACAAGACTCCACAGTTTGAGGGAGTATTGGTCAGGAGCCTTTCTGTTGCGTCTGTGCCAAAACCTTACCAAGAACAACCTATATATTTCCTCAAATAAAAAACGTATTCAAGGCATTTCAGAAAAGGAAGCTTTATAACTAAAAAATACATAATGCCTAATGTGCAGCAGATATCATATTGCAAAAAAAAGACTTTCAACGAAAGCTCAGAAGATTCTTAAAATTAAAGTCTGCATTAAACGCAGCATCACAAAGAATACATTTTAAATACTTCCTGCAGAATATTAGGAGCAGCATAAAATCAGCTGAAGTCATCACAATAAAAGGAAGGCTTAAAACGGGACACATAGTACTAATCTGCTCGTAACCGCAACATAACGCAGGAAAGGAAAGGTCCCCTGTGCAAGTACCAGTCGTTTCCGACTCTGGGGTGACGTTGCTTTCACAACGTTTTCACGGCAGATGTTTTACGGGGTGGTTTGCCATTGCCTTCCCCTGTCATCTATACTTTCCCCCCCAGCATGCTGGGTATTCATTTTACCGACCTCGGAAGGATGGAAGGTTGAGTGAACCTTGGGCAGACTACCTGAATCCAACTTCTGCCGGAATCTAACTCAGGTCGTGAGCAGAGAGTTCAGACCTCAGTACTGCAGTACTGCTGCTTTACCACTCTGCGCCACGCACTACTATTCGCCACTACATTATTCATAGTTTTTAAATACTGTTAAATGATAAAAGAAAAATTTTGATGGGTGTGACGATGGGAATGTCATTGGTTTAAAAATTCCAACAAATACATGAAATAGGATCAGACGAGTTCTGGCGCACCTTGTACCTGAGAGTTTCACAACCCATGAAAGCTAGTGGCTAAACCTTCCCAACCACATGGGCCTAACTAACAAACTACCCTACTCGGGACCTAAGTAATCACCTGAGACGGAGCCGCGAAGCACTCGGCAAACCCGACCCCCGACCAGGCCCAGGGAGCCTGCCATGGCAATCACCACGGACGCTCAGAGGCCAACACACGTTCCGAACGCCGCCATTTTGGATTCTCTACCGCGCGCAAGGCATTGTGGGGGGAGGAAAGAGAAGGGCGTCTCTCATTGGCTAGTGGAGACCATAGAGACGGCGCGGGGCATTATGGGTACGGGCCCAATGCGACGGCTGGTTTTCTGAGCGTAAGCGAAGTGCTTTTTTATTGCGAAGGGAAAACGCTTTGTTTTTTTTAATAGACCCACATCCCCTGCAGGATAGCTCTTCACTAAAAAGAAAACCGGCTTGTCTATTTAACAAAAAATGTTTAAGGACCCGGTGTCTGCGGGAGGGGTAGGTCCAGATGGTTTTTAACTGTTGACCTAGCCTCTGTGTTTCCAATAGTATTTAGATGCCATAGCAGTAGAAGCTTATGTTAAGGGGTTTTCCTCCCCTTTTATAATATTGGAGCTTCTGACTGCTTAATAAAGTTGGATGGGCATGAGGTTAAGGCCAAACAAATTTTCATACAGCCTGTAATTAACTTAGGTACGCATTGCCGCAGGATACGCAACTAGCTTAAGGGAGGTTAAAAATGCGTTCGTCTATGAATCTCCCATGTTTAGAGGCAGTCCACCTTCCAAGTATTAAGAGTGGAGGCACATTGGAGACAGCCCTTGCTTTCATGCCCCTTCATGGGCTGTAATTGGAGGCTAGATGCTGGACTACATGGACCTTGGTTTGGCCCAGCTGGGCTCTTTGGATGTAGTTTCTGCAAATCTGTTATGTTCAGGGACAGGCAAGTGTACCTAAATCCCATTGCCATCTACCATTCAAACTAACATCTTTTAGGAGCGTGTCACTGTCTTCACTGCCTAGGAACTTTAATCAGCCAATACACACACACACACCCATCCCGCTTGCTCTCTCCAGCAATGCAGACATGTTTTGGGCTACCAGGATTCAGGTGGCGCTCAAGTTCCCCAAGAATTGCCTCTGAACTCCAGACAATGGCTATCAGTTCCCTTGAGAAAAGGCTGCTTTGAGGGGTGTATAGGGTTGCCAGGTCCAATTGAAGAAATATCTGGGGACTTTGGGGGTGGAGCCAGGAGACATTGGGGGTGGAGCCAGGAGCCAGGTCGTGACAAGCACAATTGAACTACAAAGGGAGTTCTGGCCATCACATTTAAAGGGATTGCACACCTTTTAAATGCCTTCCTTCCATTGGAAATAATGAAGGATGGGGGTACCTTCGTTGGGGGCTAATAGAATTGGATCCCCTGGTCCAATCTTTTTGAAACTTGGAGAGTGTTTAGAGGAGAGGCATCAGATGCTATGCTATGCTGAAAATTTGGTGCCTTTACCTCAAAAAAACAAGGTCCCCCCAGCCCCAGAGATCCACGATTCTCAATTGTACCCTATGGGAATCAGTTTCCATAGGGAATAATGGAGTACCCAGCAGACATTCCCCCCACACACACACACTTTCTGATGAGTCTGAAGCAAAGTGAGGGCCTCCAAACCAGGGGATCTTCTGCTCCCAACTGGTGATTGGCAACCCTATATGTGGTATTATATCCTGTTAAGGTCCCTTCCTCCCTTCCCCAAACCCCACCTCTAAATCTCCAGGAATTTCCCAGTTCAGAGTTGGCAGCCCTAAGCATCACCCCCCCACACACACATACTAAATTCCCTCCCCTGTTCTAGTTCCACACCCCCAGTCACCACTCCTGAATTTCCAAAGCCAGACTTGGCAACATACTAGTCACTCTCCGCAATTAAAAAGGGAGATCAGGTACACAGAAGCATTTGGAGAATTGTTTTTATTTTTTACAGTCACAAAGGAGCAAGGAAGAGGCCTGCAGTCATCTGCCTGGAAGGTCTTGCTGTCTTTCAGATGCTGGCTGAGGTGGCAGAATAACCATTACCATTACTAAATTCAGTAATGGTAACGGTTTCACCGCCGCACCACAAAGTTTGTCTTGCAGCAGGGTTGCCAGGTAGCGGTGGTTTGGTTTTTCATCTCAGCTATTTTGACACCCTTCTTCTGATTCTGCTAAGCCTTCTCCAGCCCACCCTGTTGCACAGAAATGCCAGGTTTAACGTAAGCACAGGGGGACTACCCAAACGTAACACATGAGCGAAATATGAGGTTGCTTCTGAGTAGCGTGCCTTTGCCCTTCTCACCACTGAGTCATTACAGACACCTCTGGTCTGTCTGGAAGTAGATGGCTTAGATGAAGAAATACAGCTATGTTCACTACCTCCCCAGCCCCCAGTTCCTGCATCTACAGCTTTAAGCTCCGGGAGGTCAGTTGGAAGAGAAGTTCAAGGTAGTACATCATCTATACTGTAGTGTCTGATTCCAACTTACAGTATATGATGATATCCAACCTGGATCCTTAGAAAATCTCAACATCTGGCCCTGGCACTGGAGAGCTGGAGGAATAAGAAAAGGCCTGGTTAAGAGGAGAATCAGAAATAAGTGAGGAGGGCAAGAGAATGCAGAGTGTTTCACCAACTCAACCCAAACCCACAACACATTCAGAATGGGAGAACAGGGAAACCTGAGTACCAGCATTTACCTCTCCCTTTCAGACATTAAGAGAGCCCCATGGCACAGAGTGTTAAAGCTGCAGTACTGGAGTCCTAAGCTCTGCTCACGACCTGAGTTCGATCCCCGGGGGAAGCTGGGTTTTCAGGTAGCCGGCTCGAGGTTGACTCAGCTTTCCATCCTTCTGAGGTCTGTAAAATGAATACCCAGCTTGCTGGGGCGAAAGCATAGATGACTGGGGAAGGCAATGGCAAACCACCCCATGAAAAGTCTAGCTTCAGTAGCAAATTGCATCTCTGCTGCACATGTATCACAAGGTGTGCAGACTATAGAAAGGATCTATAACAGGGTGCCCAAACTGTGGCTTGGGAGCCACATGTCGCTCTTTCATACACAATGTGTGGTTCTCAAAGCGCCCAGTATCCCTTAGGCTGGCTTGGAGAAGGCATTTGTCTCTTTAAATCACTTCGCCAAGCCAGCAGGCAGCTTGGAGAATGCATGTAAAGTTAAAGTTGCTTTCTTTCTACCTCTCCCTCCCCCATATATTTTCCTTCCTTCCTATGATGTGCACATCTCACAGCTCTCAAACATGTGACTTTTATTCTATGTGGCTCTTACGTTAAGCAAGTTTGGCCGCCCCTGATCCAGAAGGAGAGCAGGAATTATCTATGGGGCCAAGACTGAAGCAGGAAACCACCTTCACAAAGAATTCCTAGTCTCTTCTCAAAATAGCTGTTTCTTCAGAACCATTTGGAGGGAAGCCCTGACCCTTAAAGCGCTTTCAACCTGTCTTACATTGATTGTGGAGTGCCACAGGGTGCCACTGATATGTTGAAATAATGCTGGCAGGGCCAACTTTGACAGGGAAAATATGGCAAAGGGAAAGTTTTTTATTCTTACTATCCTCCCAGAAGGAAATTGGGGTAGTTGCCAGTGTTCCCTCTAAGCTGAGTTAGCTCACAGTTTTTTAGGCTCCAGCTCACACCTTTTTGTTTTAGCTCAGTTTGGTGTAGTGGTTAAGTGCGCGGTCTCTTATCTGGGAGAACTGGGTTGGATTCCTCACTCCTCCACTTGCACCTGCTAGCATGGCCTTGGGTCAGCCATAGCCCTGGCAGAGGTTGCCCTTGAAAGGGCAACTGCTGTGAGAGCCCTCTCCAGCCCCACCCACCTCACAGGGTGTCTGTTGTGGGGGAGGAAGATAAAGGAGATTGTGAGCCGCTCTGAGACTCTTCAGAGTGGAGGGCGGGATATAAATCCAATATCTTCTTCTTCTTTAGTAAAAACGGCCCCCAGAAGAAGCTAATTTATAGAGTAGCTCACAACTTTAAGGCAGCAGAATTTTTGCTCACAAGACTCCACAGCTTAGAGGGAGTCGCCAGGAAATCTGCTCAGGGCTGGGAATGAGCTCTGGTTCCCCAAGCTAAGTAGCAGAAAGGGGGGGGGGAACACCTATTAACTATTGCATGATAAAAAGTGGGAAATCCAGACCTGTTACAGCCAGCCTCCTTTGGGAATCACAATTTTAAGATAATGAACCTAGACCGCCTCTTCTAATATTTATTCAGCAGTACTAACATTTATTCTGTTTCGGAGGTTGCAAGAATAATGTGTTAATATGCTTTTTAAAGTCCTGTTAATGAAAATACAGGAGAAATGCATGAAAAACTATTTACTTTTTCCTTCTTACACTCTTTGCCCATAATCGGTTTCTCTTTATTGGGCCCTAAAAATAAGCAAAAAAACCCCTGACAACGCTAATTGCAATCCCTCTAGAAAATCAATATAGGCCAGGGTATGTGTGTGTGTGCCAACAACCATGCAAAAGGCAGAATCAAGCACCCCACCCCTTTATACAAAGGTAAGACAGCTCAGCTGTCCAGGTTCATTCCTAGGGTCTTCACTCCACCCCACCACAAATACTTACAGTTTCAGTCACGCTTCCATCCTACAAGTTGGCACCATCTAGCGATGGGGAGTTCTGAAGTGGCTCTTTATATATTCTGGGCCTTATTAGCATACTGTCTTTCTGCCACCCTCTTTTTAACCCTTCCTTTCCTGAACATGGAGCTCAGCCAAAAGTCAGCAGTCCCCACCCAATGTCAGAAACTCACAAGATATGAAAGTACTCCAAAGATGATAAGATGGGACTCAAGCAGGAGATATTCCCCCCCTAGCTGAAGTTATTGGTTCTATGGACAATCCCAGGTACTTTCATCTGGATTCACAAAATCTATGGCTGGGTAGGGATGCCAGCCTCCAGGTGGGACCTGGGGATGCCTCAGAAGAAGAAGAAGAAGATATTGGATTTATATCCCGCCCTCCACTCCGAAGAGTCTCAGAGCGGCTCACAATCTCCTTTATCTCCCTCCCCCACAACAGACACCCTGTGAGGTAGATGAAGATATTGGATATATATCCCGCCCTCCACTCCGAAGAGTCTCAGAGCGGCTCACAATCTCCTTTACCTTCCTCCCCCACAACAGTCACCCTGTGAGGTGGGTGGGGCTGGAGAGGGCTCTCACAGCAGCTGCCCTTTCAAGGACAACCTCTGCCAGAGCTATGGCGGACCCAAGGCCATGCTAGCAGGTGCAAGTGGAGGAGTGGGGAATCAAACCCGGTTCTCCCAGATAAGAGTCCGCACACTTAACCACTACACCAAACCAGCTCTGTGGTTTGGAGCTGAGCTGTAATTCAGAGATCAGTTCTTTTGGAGAAATTTAATGCTTTGAAGGGGGGGTCTCTATGGCATTGTACCACACTGAGACCCCTTCCCTTCCCAGACTCCATCCCCAAATATCCAGAACTGGCTATACACCCTATCACAGGGGTGGCCAAACTTGCATAATATATCAGTGCAGAAGACCACCAATTAAGGCAGGTAAGAGAGAGATTGACAGAGGAGTGGGGTGGGGACCCAGCTACCTACTGAAAATGCTATTTAGAGCACACACAAAACCTTCGTCCAACCAAGTTAAGCCTCAGCATCTCTGATATCGGGCAGAGTAGGTTGTCTTTGCTATGGCCAAGCCTGATGTACTTTGAATCAGAGGCTGGCTTTTCCTGCTCAGAAGAACCAGGAAGCAAGAACCCTTTCAAAATAGGCAAAGGGGACAGAGCATGTGAACTGTGCATTCTAGCTAGGTTTTTAAAGTCCCCAACATCCGTCGAATTTTAAATTAAAAGCTGCTCTTAGTGGCAAACATGCGAAGGCATGTTGTGATAGAAATGGTAGTCACTTGTTCACCCCCCCCACTCCATTTTCAGGGCCAAGTGCCAACATATGGAATCTCAGTAAGTATAGCTACACATCCATCCACAGTATTCCAATGTATTTCTCTTTAATAATAGTTCAGGTAGTCAGCTCCAGGTTGACTCAGCCTTCCATCCTTCTGAGGTCGGTCAAATGAGTACCCAGCTTGCTGGGGGGAAAGTGTAGATGACTGGGGAAGGCAATGGCAAACCACCCCGTAAAAAGTCTGCCGTGAAAACGTTGTGAAAGCAAGGTCACCCCAGAGTCGAAAATGACTGGTGTTTGCACAAGGGACTACCTTTACCTTTATCAGAATAATGTTTTATATTGACATACTCAAAAAAGGGACATTGGCTACTTATCTCATTACATATACTTAACCCATTTTCATTTTATGTATTCTTTTTTTCTAGTTTGGTGTAGTGGTTAAGTGTGCAGACTCTTATCTGGGAGAACCAGGTTTGATTCCCCACTCCTCCACTTGCACCTGCTGGAATGGCTTTGGGTCAGCCATAGCTCTGGCAGAGGTTGTCCTTGAAAGGGCAGCTGCTGTGAGAGCCCTCTCCAGCCCCACCCACCTCACAGGGTGTCTGTTGTGGGGGAGGAAGGTAAAGGAGATTGTGAGCCGCTCTGAGACTCTTCGGAGTGGAGGGCGGAATATAAATCCAATATCATCATCTTCATCTTCTTCTAATGGCAAACTAGAATGATGTTTATATTGTATAGATTGATGTTGAGAAGTAAATTAGGTGGACAACAAGGAAATACATGTCCTTTTTTAATTTACCTAGACTTACAGAAACACCAGTTGGCAGGCAACTTTTATTACCTTTTATGGCTATCCAGACCAAATGGCCTTCCAAATTGTCACACTGTTCCACCGTATGATCCCAGCTCTGTATCAGTTTGCCCTCTTAATCAACAACCTGCATGTATTCAGCCCACTGTACCTGATCCCCTCGTCTGAAGAAGTGTGCTTTTAGCACACGAAAGCTTATGTTCTGAATACAACTTTGTTGGTCTTAAAGGTGAAACTTGACTCCTGCTTTGTTCATATGGAATCTATCTCAGGGCATGAAACACATCCCAGGGCAGAGGCTCTATTTTAACACAAGCCCTTGCCAGGAAATAATCCAGGGCTCCTAGTTAACAGTACCAGGCTTAGCAGTTATGATCTGTAGCTGTCAAGGCTCAAGGGTCCCCTGGAGTTCTGAGATAGAACACTGTTTCAAGTTTCCTCCCCGACTGACTGCAAGTCTGTTTATCTGCAGGATTGTGCTTCTAGGAAGCCCTTGCCTGTCAGGTGCTGATAAGAGCCCTAGTTGGGATAAGGGAAATTCCGATATTTCCCTCTCTGCCTTATTATCAGGTGCCCAGCTTTGGCAAGAAAAACGGGATGGACCATTCTGATTGGCCTTGTAGAAGGCACTAGGGAGCCAGGGCAGAGAAGTTCCTGATCCCCTTTTTGCGTTACTTCCAAGGAGCTCTGGGCAACGGGGGTGGGGTGCAGAGTTTTCTTTATTTTAGGACAGGCTGACAGGGATTTCCAGCATCCAGGTGGGACCTGAGGATCCTCATTACAGCTCATCTCCAAACTCCAGATATCAGTTCCTGAGGGGGGGGGGGGGCGGGAATGGATGCTTTGGAGTAGGGGTGACCAAATTGTGGCTCTTTCACACATATTGTGTGGCTCTCGAAGCCCCTACTGCCCCATCAGTCAGCTTGGAGAATGCATTTCTCTGTTTAAATTACTTATGCAAGCCAGCCTTTAAAGTGGCTTTCTTTCCATTTCTCCTCCCTACCCCCATCTATTTGCCTTCCTGCTTTCCTTCCTTCTGGCTCTCTAACATCTGACGTTCATATTTTGTGGGCGGTTGCGGCTCTTCTACATGGCTCTTACGTTAAGCAAGTTTGGCCATCCCTGCTTTGGAGGGTGGACTCTGTGGCATTGTACCCCACTACCCGCCTCAGATTCCACCCCCAAATATCCAGGGATTTTCCAACCTAGAGCTGACAATCCTGCTCCCCCCATCCATGCCCCCACCCCTACAAGGCTGAAGGATGGTGACTACCCAAAGACTTTGGCATCCAAAATTGCCCCCCGTCCCCAGTTCAAGTCTGATGCACAGTTCACACTACTCCTTTCCTTCAAAGAGAAAGTACTGCATTTGTAATGCACACCTCGACTTAAAGTCTGTCTTTTGAGGTGCCAAACCAGTTTTCCTATTTCTTGTGTTTCTCACGAGGGAAAAAAACGTTGCAAAGTTCATCTTTTTAGGGGTTGTCATCTCATTGCTCCCCTAAACATCAAAATTTGTCTTCAAAAATCAAGCTTTGCCCTTGGATAGTGAGTCACTCCTTCCTCCTGAATTTACAGCTGGATACCTATTGCCTGCAAAAATCTTCATTTCCTCTCCTTTCAGATCGGAGGGTGGAGGTTTGTAGGCTGCTTCACTACATTAAGCAGGGCTGAAATTTGAGGCCTGCCACCATAGTAGAAACTATGGAGGAAGAACAGGCAGGGATGACTCCCATTTCCAGGGCCACAGACAGACCTTCCCTGCTGAATACATGCACTTTCTTAGCATTACCCGATTACTTCAGTTGCAGCAACGCTTTGTTCTTAATCAAGACCATCCAGTGCAACCAGGCTTCTCTGAACTCACCTAATTTCAGGGTTTAAGGTATAAATTGAGCTCTGTGTCTGTGCACTCCCATGGGGAAGTCACAATAGCTCCAAGCTCAACAAAATTTAGCCTCTTCAGCTTCTGATGCCAAGTACATGTCTTGCTGGTGCACAATCCATTGTCCACACTGGCTTCCTTGATTTAGTTCCCATCCGAGCTTCCCAGGGACCTCTGGAAACAAAGTAGGGATCTGTACCAAACACTGCATAACATACACAAAAACTACAGGTTCCACAGCCGGGGTCACTTGTGAGAGCTACTTCTGAGTAATGAAGACTATTCCAAGCTGCACTCCCACCCCTAAGCATGCAATCAGGTTCCATCCTGGAAACAACTGGGGAAAGTGCCAGAAATGAGGCCATCGTGTACAGCAGAGGCTGGGGGGAGAGGGGCGGGATCCTAAGAAGTTTTTCTTTTCAAAAAGAAGCCCAGAGCCGGTTTGGTGTGGAGAGCCAGTTTGGTGTGGAGAGGTGTAGTGGTTAAGTGTGCAGACTCTTATCTGGGAGAACCGGGTTTGATTCCCCACTCCTCCACTTGCACCTGCTAGCATGGCCTTGGGTCAGCCAGAGCTCTAGCAGAGGTTGTCCTTGAAAGGGCAGCTGCTGTGAGAGCCCTCTCCAGCCCCACCCACCTCACAGGGTGTGTTGTGGGGGAGGAAGGGAAAGGAGATTGTGAGCCACTCTCAGACTCTTTGGAGTGGAGGGCGGGATATAAATCCAATATCATAATCTTCTTCTTTCCTTGGATTTTCTAGGGTGGCGTTTCCAACCCTGTAGGTCAGGAAGGACTCCAAAGTCGGCCACAGGCTAGTCCTAATGGTCATTCCAGCTCTTTCCATTTGTATTTTTGAAACCAAGATCGGATCCTGGTCCTACCTTAGTTGTCGTTTTTTCTTGCATTCAAATACACCTCCTGTTAAATGTTTGCAGGTGTTAGATGTTTTAGTTGATCAATTAAAACATGCCCTGATGGTGACCAAAGTGAGTTTCTTAGAATGTGGTGGGGTGGAGGATGTAATGGAGAAGAAAATGGACAAAGGCTGGAACGTAACCTCCGTATGAAAAGCTGTGTATGCTGTAATGCCCCTTGCTGGAGGGTCTTAGTGGGGGCAGCTGTGCCCTTTGTGTGATGATTGTTGGTTTCAGAGAAACATCTGGTTAGCCACTGTAAAAAGTGGAATGAACTAGATGGGTGCCAAAAAGCCTTGCGCCAGCCCTGGATGGTCACCATACCAAGTCAATTTGGACTTGTGGGTCACTGTTCTGAAAAGGTTTACAGAAGCTGGTGAGCTCCCAGGATCTCTCAAGCAACCTGTTGGAGACCCTGGTTCTATGGTTTACGGGGAAGAAGCCTGATGGGTCAGGCTGTTTCAACCAATCTCATGTATGTGTGCGTAAAATGCCATCAAGTCATGGCTGACTTCTGGCGACCTCAGTAAGGGGCTTCCAAAGCAAGTGAGGAGCTGAGATGGTTTGCCATTGCCTTCCTCTGCGGTCTTCCCTGGTGGTCTCCCTTCCAAGTGCCTACCATGCTTAGCTTCTGAGACCTGATGAGATCGGGCTATACCGTGCTGCCTTCCCTCTTGCATTTCCCCATGCAGGTATATATTTGCAGCACAGATACAGTCCCTTTGCCCGAGAGGTACATGGCTAGCCAAAGGAAATAGTACTACATTAGTAGACTCCATGTTGAGGCACCTTCGTACACTTACGGGAGAGCCAAGACATTGTTAGGACAGAAGTTCAGTTCCCCAGTGTGCCAAATACCCATTCAAGCAGGGCCCTCGCCCACCTCTCCGGTGCCTTCCTGCTATGCCAGCTACCCAGAGCAAAACAGATGCTTCACAAGCAACTTGGATTTGAGCTGCTTCTATACAAGATGGAGGCCATGCCCTTCTGGCCTTCAAAGCAACATGTCAGGAACTGCACCGAGCTTCCTGTCTCAAGTCACACACATCTGCAACCAACTTCGGTGACTGAAAAAGCACTTTACTTCAGGTCTGTTGTCAGGCGAACGGCTCAGCACCGCGTCTCCCCGCTCCCAGAGAGGCCCAGCCCAGGTGCAGCTGTGCAGATACAGCTTCTCCCTCCTCTGCCTGCAAATCAGAAGGAACCACACCCAGGCCTATCTGGAGCCCCTCAGCTGCATCTGGGTCACCAAATATCCTCCCTCCTGCCTAGACACAAACAGTTCCAGACTTGTTATCTGCCGTAAGCCAGGATAGCTCAGTCCTGTAGTTGAAAATGCAGGTGACCAGCAAAACCCCCAAAACTGCCCTGGGAAAGCACACCCCATAGTTGCCCAGGTGCATGTTAGTCCAGCCCCATTGAGCCCAATTTCTGTGAAATGCACGCCTCTGCAGCCTCTAATCCACCATTGTATGGAGCTCTATTCTGGTCGAAGCGTCAACCTACTATTTTTAGGGGCCTGTATAGCCTGCTCTCGTCAGCCCCCTCCCCCAACCTTTTCCAGGAATGGACCTCTCCTTGAAGCTGGTCAATGCATGCTTCACCCTTCGAAGTCCTCCTTGGGGGCTCTATACGGGGAGTAGCAACCTTCAAGCTCTCCCCTCCATCCTCCTCCACTTTGTCTACTGCTGTTTCAGCCTAGTGCCAAATATCAACATGGGACTCCCAACTCCTCAAGGACAATTCCAGTGGTGGGAAGTACCTTCAAGTTGCACTTATGGCAAAAACATAGGGGTTTAAAGGGCAGTTTACCATTGCTCGTCTCTGCACAGCCACCCTGGACATCCTCCCATCCAAAGTACTAACCAGGGCTGGCCCTGCTTCGCTTCTGAGAGCGGATGAGATCCAGCTAGCTTGGGCCACCCAGGCAAAGATTAATATTACAAACTGGTAATGGCCCAAGTTTCAGCTTGCATGCAACCAAGGTAGTGCATACCCAACGGCATGCTAAAGGTCCAACTTTACCCCCCCCCTAAAAAAAAATCAATCCTCACCCCCTCGCACCATACCAGCAATATGGGGTGCAGGGAGAAATACTGCTTTACATATCCCAAGCCTTTCAAAAAAGGATTACCATGGATTCCCTTTTGAGGAAGAGTTAAAGGAAAGGAAGTCTGGCAAGCAACTGGGGCAAGCTTTGGTCACACGGGGAGCGCGGAAGCCTGGAGGCTGCCAGATTTCCTGCAGAGTCCCTCTCCTGGAAAAGGAACAATCAGCTCTTCCCTCATATTACAGTCCTTTGCCCAGGAAAGAGGCTGCAACAGCAAGAATGCAGATCAGACCCTGAGGCAGAACCGTTAAGTTATCCCAGCCCCTGCAGCGGGGAATACCACCCACCCTGTCTCCCCTTCCAGGATCAGCGGCAAAGACCAGAGGCAGCACAGCGAGGTCACCACCATTTTATTGTACATTATTTCACACTCGGATAAACAAGAGGTCCCTGGTGACCCATGGCACGGGCTGTCATGCACCATGTACATGCAGAGATATGTATGGCAGCCATGGCAGGAGGACAAGTGGGAGGTGGGGGGGAGAGGAAGATTTGCAAAAGGACTCAGCACTAGAGGAGGGAGAGCAGATGCCTCCCTCTCAGGCACCAAAGTTTAATGCTACCTCCTTGAGCATGGGGGAAATGGAAAGGGGAGGGGCTTCAGCCAAGCCTTCCAGTGTCCCCCCACCCTCCCCCAAGCCATCGGAGGAAAGTCACAGCAAGTCACTTCCCTCCATCCCACCAAACCGCAGGGCTCTTCTGCACTAGTGGTATGGAACTTTTGACTGCTACTTGTTCTCTCCCCCCGCTTTTGCCTTCACATTATCCACATGGGGGGGAGGGGACAGAGCCGGGGATACTTCAAATGCAACCTGAGCAGGTGAGAGAATCCAATATACCATGCAAGACAGCATCCCTAGGATCCCTTGCATCAGAAAAAGGGGTTGCAAGCAACTTGGGACATGAAACGCATTTGCACGGTCATGTTCAATAAGACAGGAGGCACTGAGGGAGCTGCTTGGAACCTGGGGGGGGGGGGGGGGGGAATAAGCACCGCCCCCTGCATATACAGGGAAAACCCTACATGAATCCATGGAACCACCTTTATATCTGAGGCAGACACTGGAGGTGCCAAGCACAGAATAAAGGGGAGGGGTCTTCACCCCTTGGCACAGAGCAGCAGGGAGGAAAAGACCGTTGCCTGCAGCAACTAGGACCAAGCACAGTGGGGGGAAGGGAGAGGAAACCACAGCTGCTCTCAGCCTCGGCTGGCTCAGGTTGCTTGGCTTGGCTGCTACCTTCTCCCACCCTGCCACCCCTTTCAAATGCTCTCATGCGCTCGCATGCCCTCGGACCAGGGGTATGAGAAACAGCTATTCGGGGGCAAGATGGGGAAACTCCCGGTTTAGACAGCACCAAGACAATAAGAGCACTCCTGGCTGCCTCTCCTGCTGGCTCAGAGACACTTAGCTGGAGTTATGTCCCTGTTTAGACCAAAGGAGGGGGGGGGACAGAAAGGAGAAGCCTCCAGCACATAGGACTGAATAGAGCCAGGAGTGGGGGAGAGAGGAGCTGCGTC
Organism: Heteronotia binoei; assembly: GCF_032191835.1. NCBI lineage: Eukaryota > Metazoa > Chordata > Lepidosauria > Squamata > Gekkonidae > Heteronotia > Heteronotia binoei. Next base: position 35,120,832 of record NC_083240.1, read on the forward strand.
TTCAGCTACACGTGGCACGAGGCAGCAGAACGCAGAGGCTCCGAGGAGCTTTCCGGTTCTGCCGTGGTGACGTTGCAGATTAGACAACGTGAACTTAGCACAGCGTCAAAAAGGAGGCAGGATCTGCACACTGCTTAAACACCGCACAACGGGGAAGTGATACCAAGTGTGTGCGCACGGGGGAAGGGGGGTGCGAGCGTGAGTACAGAACGTGGCCTTGATTCTTCTGAGCTCTTTGATCCCCACAAGTCGTTTGGCAGGAGGTGGCGCAAAGGTCTTGGCCTACGGAACATGCTACTGAGGCGATGTCTTCCCATTACAGCAGTCTTCCGGGATCAACTGGTAGGGCCTACCCTGTAACCTTCCCCTTCAGAGTCACCACCCTTTGGACTGCACAGGACGTTTTGGCTGATATGGCTCAAAAAGATCCTGCGCACTGGAGGCACTGCCTCCCCGAGGGGCGACAGCAGCTGAGGCAAAATTATCTCAAAGGTGTCCCTCACCGTCAAATGTGGAAGGGAAGAACCCCAAATAGCAGACCCCATTTCTCTCTGCCAGGGGATCGGTTCCAATCCCTTCCGTTTTGGGTCCATCCCTGCCCCAGCGGGAGCGGCCAGAGGGGGCAGTGGTTGGTCAAGGCACAGACTTTGTGAGACAGCAGACGAGAGAAGGGTTTGGCTAGCATGACACGGAGCAGGGATTACAGAAGAGAAGCCTCTCTTGGAAATGAAAGACCAGCGGGCCTGTGCTCCGCTCTGGTCCAAAAGAGATATAAGGCACCCGAGCAAACCCCCCCACTATCTCCACTGATGGAAGAGGAGCCCCCAATGTTCAAGGCAGTTGGTGGGGAATGCATAAACGGGTGGGGGTGCTCTTCACTGGCTCGACTCGTCTCAAGCCTGGGCTCCGGTTGCTTTCTGGATTAGGGGGATCTGTGGAGGGGAAAAAAAGCAGCAGAGAGGTTGTTAGTAAATGAAGCCTGGACAAACCTTGCAATCAAGAGGCTATTTTGGCACACTCCTAAAACAGGAAGATAGCAGGGCTGGGTATTTATTTGTTTGAAATATTTACATACCTCTTTCCCACCCAAAGTCCACAAGGCAGCCCCAATGACATAGAATCATAAAGTTGGAAGGGACCTCCAGGGTCATCTAGTTACCCCCTGCACAATGCAGGAAACCCACAAATACCTACCCCAAATTCACAGGATCTTCATCGCTGTCAGATGGCCATCTAGCCTCTGTTTAAAAGCCTCCAAGGAAGGAGAGCCCACCACCTCCCGAGGAAGCCTGTTCCACTGAGGAATCGCTCTAACGGTCAGGAAGTTCTTCCTAATGTTGAGCCAGAAACTCTTTTGATTTAATTTCAACCCGCTGGTTCTGGTCCTACCTTCTGGGGCCACAGAAAACAATTCCACACCATCCTCTCTAGGACAGCCCTTCAAATACTTGAAGATGGTGATCCTATCGCCTCTCAGCCGCCTCCTCTCCAGGCCAAACATCCCCAGCTCCTTCAAACCTTTCCTCATAGGACTTGGTCTCCAGACCCCTCACCATCTTCGTTGCCCTCCTCTGGACCCATTTCTCTGACCCGTTAACAGTCTCATTAATTTTCACCCCTCAGGGTTACAGGTGCTCGGAGGGGGGGGGGCGGTGGTTAGAAAAAAAGGCTCTGGACCCACCTAATCAGATGTATCTGTTCCACAAAGGGTTACAATGTCCTTGAGACACAAGGAGTGATGCTGTAGACAGTGTTGATCAAAGTGCCAATCCCTAGCTGGCCATGCACCCCGACAAGACACCCCGGCCACAGTATTAGGTACTGCAGCTGGGTAAGATCCTAGGGGAAGGACCACGGCCGACAAGTATTCTACAGCCACCACTGCTGCTCCCCACCCTCCAGAAGACAAGGTGCGATCACAGCAGGCCTCCTGAACCCCCACCCCTTACCTTGGAGAGGTCGACCCCAGTGAGGGCATGCACAGATGCGGGAATCTCAGCCAGCAATCGGGTCACATCCGACGTCAGTTTGTTGTTGTCCCCGCTGAGAATCACGATTTCATCGACCCTGGCCAGAGGGGCAGCCACCTTGGCAGCAATCTGAGGGCAAGACAGTAATTTACTGAGGCACTGGCCCCAGAGAGGAACACCTGGGAGAGCGGTCCCTGCTCTTCCCCCTTCCCCAACTTGTTCAAACTCTCACCTGCGGCAGTGCATCAAGAACCAAGGCCATCTTGGCTGCCTCCCCATACTGCTGGTAGGCCTCTGCCTTGAGCTTCATCTTCTCAGCCTCTGCTTTGCCGATGGCCTCGATGACAGAAGCCTCGGCCTCTCCAATCTTGCGGATCTTCTCTGCTTCGGCCTGAGCGATCAGCACCTGTTTAACCCTTGGAAAGGGAAGGGGAAGAAGTGGCCTCTTCAGACACATTCCAGCAGTGAAATACTCAAGCCAACAGCGCCACGTTTAACGCTGCCTCCAGTGGAGGAATTCCTGAGTGAGCTCGACTGTTTTGCGTCACCGCGTGCTTGCAGAGCGCAAGTCAGAGAGCAGGCTAGCGCACGGAGTATTTCAAACTGTGGCCGGTGATCGCAGAGTTCTCTTTCGAGCCGCTCTTATATTCATAGGACTTAAGGATAATTTAGATTTACTGATTGTTATTGATGGGTTTGTGATTGTTTTTGAGGCATTGGCAACAATGCAAAGGTTAAAGACAGAGCACAACCAGAGTTATAGTGGCCGAATAACTAAGAATGTATTGAAACAAAATCATACCAATATGTTCAATAGAAGACTAAATAGCAACAACAATTCCCAAAAGGTTTCACAGTTCCATCAAAGGAGTCCCAATGAACAGGAGGTCGACTTGATTATTGCTGCTTCGAATCCTCTTCTAGCATAGGGGGCTCCAACCACATCTCTCAACCAAAGGCAAAAGCTCAGAAAAAAATATCAGTGTTTCTGATGCATCCTTAAGTTGCAAAAAGCTGCGCAACCCACAAGATTCTTTTTCAGTGCGTCCAAAGACTGCACACAGAATTCAAAGGCTGAGCCTTTTGGAGTTTAGTGCCATTTTGAAATCTCACTGGAGACTTTCTGTCCCATTTGTCCACTGGGAATTCTGTTCCCAATGGCACAGCTTTGGTTGTGCTCTGTCTTTATCCTACAAGCGACCTCTCTCCCTTTACCGACAATGGAAAGGTGGCAGAGTGTTTTCTCCCCCTCCCCAGTGGGGTACATGAGTTGAAGGGGGGGGAAGGGGGGGAGGAGGAGCTGCAGCACCTAGAAGACTGGCATATCCATTGAGGCAAAAGTTTTCATGGGACACAGCCTTTCAGATGCAACTAAATGTGTGATTATTATTTTGTGAGTCTAAAGAAGGTGGGAATGAAGCTGGGTCAACCGCAAAGACAACTGGAGCCTGAGCCATACGAGAAGAAGTCAGAAGGATCCAGAACCAAAGAGTCACAACGAATCCTTGAGAGCCAGTAGAACTTTCCAAATAAAGGGCTCAAGCTAGTAAGCCAAGTCACATAGTGAAGTAAATAAAACCCACTGTTCCTTTCTACTCCCCCCACCCACTGCAACAGCTTCTGTTGCCCCAGAGGGAACAAGAACTGCCTCCCTCCCTAGACAACACCCACTTCTCTCCTTCAGCGATCTCCTGCATGCGGTGTGCCTCAGCCTCTGCTGGCCTTCTGACGGTGGCAATGAGCTCCTTGTCCATGCGAACGATCTCTTTTTCCTCTACGTCGATCTGCTTCCGGCGCTGCACAACTTCAATCTCAATCTCCTCTTGGCGGATCTTCTGCTGCTCTTTTGCGCCTTGCAGTTCATACGCTAGTTGAGCCTGTGCTGTCTGCAGGGGAGAGGGTGAGCAAGGGTCTGAAAGGACTCATCCTCATCCCCCTTACTAGTTCACCGGGAACTTATAGTCGGGTTACATAAGAACAAACAGTTTCCCACAACTGCCTGCCAACCACACATAGCCTCTTCCTACCCCAGAACCCTGCGTCAAGTCTTCCCTCCCCCTCTCCCACCTCCCCCTCACTTACACTCTCCTTCCCCTTGTCACAATGCAGCAGCCTTCTTTGAAGATATCCAAAATCCTCCCCAGAGCCGGTGTTCCATTAGGCAGCATGAGGCAGCTGCCTGGAGTGCGGCTCTGGGGGGAGGGCGCCGATTTCGGCACTCCTGCCTGCCCTTGCTTTCTCAGCAAGGGAAAAAGCGAGCTCAGCGGCTGCCGCACGGGTTCCAGCCTCAGGGCGCGTGCACGCCGCTCACTCCCTGTTGCTCCGTCCTGTCCCTTGTGGCTGTGCTTCCAAACACAGATGTGAAGGGCGGAGCAACAGCGTGCACATGTTGGTACCTGCTGATGCCAAAAGCCCTGAGCTCACCCTCGCCAAGGAAACAAGGGACAGCGGGAGGGGGGTGGTGGCATGTGGCCTGAGGCACCAGCCTTGCGCCAGTTCCCGAGCACCAGCACTGATCCTCCCTAATCAAAACACCCCCACCCAAACACATCTCAGGACTGCTTATTTGCCAACAACCCTGCCCCCGGAGCAGCCAGAACATTCAAAGGATCGTGACTAAGCCCCAGGCGTGCCGGAGAAAAGGACTCACAACTCTGTGATGCAAGAGCGCTCCCCTGTGAGCCCTGCGCTGACACTCAGTCCCCACTGAATTCGGCCACGTACCTTCACATTGATCTCCTGGCTGAAAGCCGCTTTCTGCATTTCGAAGGCGCGCTTGGAGTCGGCCACCTTTGTGTCTGCCATGAACTTGACATCCAGCATTTCCTTTTTGCACTCTGCTTCCTGCAAGAGCAAACGGGGAGGCGTGGCTCAGCTTAGCTCTCTCCGACCAGTGCAAGACGAGGAGCGGCAAGAGCACCGGGGGGACCTCCAGCACACCTACCCGGATGCCAGCATCACGCTCGGCTTCGGCCACCCCGATATCTGCATCTCGCTGGACGACTGCCGTCTGGGTCTTCCCCAGGGAACTCAGGTAGCTGACTTTGTCATAGACGTCCTGCAAGGGATGAGAGGGCAGGAAGCCGTCAGCTGATCCAAGGAGTGCACTCCCCTCGCATGCACAGTTTCATCATCACAAATCAGGTCCCTCTAGAAACAGGATCGTTCGGGTGGCAGCACACATGCCTCAGAACACCCCCTCCCCCCGCCTGCAGGCTTTGTAAAAAAAAAATTGTGAAACTGTTCTTTGGCAGGCCTCTTGCTCTGCTTCTTATTACCCTCACTCAAAAATGTTTCAGCGCTGTCAAGAGCCACGTGGGTGGAAAGGTGGGGGCAAATGAGAGCATGCAGGGCCAGGGCATGTAGGGAAGCAGTGCAGGGTTCTTTTCAATCCCCTTGCCTTGGTGGCATCTGCCCTCCCTCCACCTTCTTGGCTGCCTCTCACATCTGGAATAGTCCACACTAAAGCTGCTTCCACAGGGGAGGTTTTATTCTGGCTCTGTGCCTAAGCTGAAGCAGCTTGTTTTGGAGTCCTCACACCACGTCATCCCCTTATCGCTCACCTTCCATGTTTTCCCCTGCATTTCTCAAACGTGACTTATTTTGCAGCATGGAAAGGAAGGTGTATATTTTTGTAGGCCCCACTCGCAAGAGCACCCACAGCTGCTGTTCCCCACCACCACATGCCACAGAAGCCTGTGGGGTCAAGGAAAATGCTGGAAATGTTAGTTTAGTTTAGTTTATTTATGATTTATATCCCGCCCTTCCCACCAAGGTGGCTCAGGGCGGCTCACAACACATGGAATCCAACATAACAATATTAAGTTTAGGCATTTACACAATTAAAAACATTTAAAATATAAAAACATTAAAACAAAGCAGAAGTCTAATAGAGCTACACTTAGTTTCCTATGCCGGTTAGTTATAGGCCAGCCGGAAGAGGGTTGTCTTACAGGCCCTGCGGAACTGAGCAAGGTCCCGCAGGGCCCTCACCTCTTCCGGCAGCTGGTTCCACCAGGAAGGGGCCATTACAGAGAAAGCCCTATCCCTGGTAGATTGCAGGCGGGCTTCCTTTGGCCCGGGGATAACGAGAAGATTTGGGGTTCCCGATCTCAGCACTCTCTAGGAACATGTGGGGAGAGACGGTCCTTCAGGTAGGCAGGTCCTAGGCCATATAGGGCTTTAAAGGTGATAACCAGCACCTTGTACCGGACTCGGTATGTTATTGGCAGCCAGTGCAGAACCCGGAGCCCTGGCCGAATGTGCTCCCATCTTGGGAGCCCCAATAACAGCCGGGCCGCGGCATTCTGCACTAACTGTACTTCCGGGTTCGGCACAAGGGCAGCCCCATGTAGAGGGCATTGCAGTAGTCCAACCTCGAGGTGACTACTGCATCATGGCCTGTGTGCTGTTGCTGCTGCAAATGCTACAGCACTCACGGTGGAAAAGAAAACTGTTGCCATTTTGATGTCACCTGAGCAGTCTATAGTGCTCCTTATGGCAAAATAATGTAGGAAACCGCACTGGCGCAGGTTAAAAAAAAAGTTAGCTGCTTTCCCCCACAAATAAATAAATATAAAATCCTAAACACAAGTTGTGTTGTACCTTTGAGATGCAGCAAGCTGTAACTTCTTTATCATCAACGCACTACCCCTCCTATCCAAACACTAGTTTTCTTGTTCTGATTGACAAGCTGGATACTTTGAAATCTGGCCTGCTTATGAGACTTTATGCAGAGGTGGCCAAACTGAGGCTCAGGAGCCACATGTGGCTCTTTCACGCATATGTACTAGCTCTCAAAGCCCCCACTGCCCCGTCAGCCAGTTTGGACAAGGGTAAGGCTTCCTCTCTTTAATTCAATCCTCCAAGCCAAGCTAGCTGGTGGCTTGAAGAATGCATTTAAAGTTGTTTTTTCCCCCCACCTCCCTCCCCCTTCCCCCATCTATTTGCCTATGTGCCTGCCTGCCAGCTCTCAGACATGTAACACTCATGTCTTGCAGCTCTCAAACACTTGATGTTTATTCTGTGTGGCTCTTACGTTAAGCAAGTTTGGCCACCCCTGCTTTAGTGGGTCCTAGCAGAAAAAGTACTGCACACCTGTTTATTTTATAATCTTTCTTTCAAACTGCTCTGCTTTTCTGCTGCCTAAATAACATAACAGTGGCTTCAACACGAACAGGCAGTTTCTGCCTAGCTTGGCCAGATGCTATTCCCAGCTTGGCCCTGCCTGTACCTTGATGGTAAAGCTCAGGATTTCAATGCCCATCCGGCCCACGTCTGGGGCTGCCACCTCCCGCACCAACTTGGCAAACTGATCTCTGTCCTGGTAGATCTGCTCAACTGTCAGGGTCCCTGCAGAAGGGAAACAAAGGCAAGGGTGGTTGGCATGTCCAAGAGGAACTGGAGATTAGTAAATCCTGAACCCTCTGGGGAAGAGATGGAATGCTGGACAGTAGAGCGACGGGGCTTCTTCTGGATTGGAACATTACTTAGCCCAGCAATGCCAAAGCACTGCTCTCCAGATGTTTCTGTATCCAGAGTAAGTGCTGCAAGTTTGGGGCGCTTGGCTATATTTGCAGAGGTTTATTCTGCTTCTGTGAGCCAAGGAAGTATGCAGAACACTGCTTGATGGAAGCCCTGTTGAGTCCAGGCATAGCCCAAGCAGGTTTATGTATCTTTGATACTGCAAAGGGTGTTGTGAGTGGTGAGGGCCAAAAGCATGTCTTACTACGTCCAGGGGCAGAAACTTGTTTTCTTTACTTTGGCCAAGGGCTGCACGAACCTGCAAAAGCAGGCAAGGGGGAAGGTCTATATACAGGGCCCAAAGAGATGCATTCCCATCAGGGGATGCCCCGCCACTCCTCACACCTAAGATGGAGCGCAGATGCCCCTCCAGCGTCTGGAGGACCACGTTCTTAATGTCATGGACGTTCTTCCCCAGGAACTGCTCACAAGCCACTGCAAGAAGCTCCTTTTCAGTCATTATTTTCACCTGTGGACAAAAACCATAGAATTTTCAGTGAGAAAAGGGAGAATACAACAGGAGACGCTATTATTCATGAGAGAAGCGGAGCGCGTGGCCACCTCTGGGCACCTGGTTTGCAAGCCTGGCTCTCAGGAACAGTTCCAGCCTGTTTACACTGTCTGTTCTCCTGCCATGACAACGGAAGTCACTGGAGGAACATTTGGATGTTTCAGAGACAGGCTTCGCGAAAGACCTGTTTCTGGCACACATACAAATGCAGGGGGGGAGCAAAGGAACAAAGAGTCGCACCAGAAAAGGCAGTTCCAGCAGCCCAAGTCACACAATGTGGGGGTTTCAGGACAGGACCCTGTCCAGGCCAACCCCATGAATTGAGCAAATTATTTGTAGAAAAGATAGTTTTGCTGGGAGGCAATTTCTGGGCTTGGACAATGCAAAAAAGGAGTCAGGATATTTTCTACAGACTCATAAAGCAGGTTCGTTGGGCTCTTCCCCCGGCCAGCGGCATTTCAGATCCATACAAGCATGCAAGTCAATTCTCTTGTAACTGACTGTTCGCATCTCTCTTGGAACACAGACTGATGGCCCCACACCGCCTTGTGCTTTCCTGTCTTCCTCTCTGCCAAAGCAATTAGAAGATGAAGCTGCTGGCATGGAGAAAAGAGCCTCCGCTGCACCCAGACCCATTATCACTCATTACTCAGCTGGGGATGCAAAACGCTGCTTAGCGTCAGCAGAAGAGGAGAGCTGCTTCCTCCAGGCGCTGGCACCTAGGCTGGTCCAGGTCCCACGGAACAGAGGAAGGATGGGAGGGACTTGGTGGGTTGTCAATGGGCAGGAGGGAAGGGGACAGCTTGCTCTCACTCCTCTTGGGCTCTGTGCTCTAACCCTGGAGCTGCCAAAGTCCAGGCTTGACAGTAAACTCGTCGCTCAAAAAGGCATTCTAAGAAAGCCTAGGGGAAATGTTAAATATAGAAAAGTACACACTGCTTTGCTTCCCCCTCCCTTTAAACAAACAATATGAGGCTGACAAAACCAAAAAGCTTGTTAAAAAAAACAACCAAGAAAGTGGTTTCAAGCAAGTTGGAAGCTCCAAGATGTCTCACGCTCCACATCCCTATACAAAAAAAAGCACTTTCCCTGCTGATACAACAAAACATGTGTGTGTGTATGTGGTAGAGGAACACAAGATCATCACAAAGTTTAATCGAGAAAGCACAGATAAATTTAAGCACTACATCCAAGTAGTAATGCAGTCCCCAAAACCAAGTGTTCCGTGGCAAGGTGCACTCTTGCAAGCTCATGTCCACAACCAGGACTAGTGTCTAGTTAAGAGCCAGGATCCCTGGGACATAACTGACCAAGCTAGAAGGGATATTAACTTCAGTGTAGCCATGCAGAAAACTGTGCTTTCAGTTAACCTTCTGAATGACCCTGAAGCAACAAAAAGAAAAAGACGGCTGGTTGGAACACTCATCTTTGCTAACCCTTGGAACACAATCCACTAGGAATGTTTTCCTGAACATGCCCTGATGAAATTCATTGGCTGTGTTTCCAGCCTTTGCATACACTTGTCTGCAGAAACAGCTCCAAACAGCACACAGTTAAACAATGAGATAATTTGTTTAAAAGCTGGGAAGAAGTGTTTGCAGAACCCCCTAAATGAAAAATGGTGCCACCTCATGCCCAGCAGGTCCATGATTGGGGTACGTAATTATGAGTCCCACCCCTCCTGCTGTCATTGGAAAAACTCCTGTGTTTTCTCACTGATTAGAGAAAAGGCAAATAAGTTCATTTATCGCTGATTGGAAACCCTTTACAGACTTTTTGCATGAAACAGATAATAATGACTCGGTGATTTGTGGCTTTGATAAATAAGGAAATTAGACAATAGAAAAGAGGGTTTTTTGTAATCATTAGAAAAGAGGATTTTTGTAATCAATAGAAAAGAGGATTTTTGTAATCATATTTGTTGCCAGAAAACTGGAACCCTCCTTTTATCTTTTTATACAATTATATAGTCGTTCCTTTTTTCACTCTTTCTTCCTGTTGTTACTGTTGTTATAACTTTAATAAAAATTTTATAATTAAAAAAAGAAAGAAAATCTCTTGCGTCTGGATTTCCCTCTAATTATCAAACAAACGAGAGGCCAGATAGCAATTTATTAACCCACTTACCAGAACTTGCAACAAAACTATTAAAATGCAGGCTTGCCTGGCTGGCTCCAGCAAATATTACCTCCAGGGAAGTCTAAGGAGGCCAGAATTTCTTAAGTATACTTTTATCCTGCTTTCTTCTGAGGAGCTCAGGACAGGGTATATCATTCTCCCTGCCTCCCATTTATCCTTGCAACACTATAAGGTAGGCTAAGTTTAAAGACAGTGGCTTGCCCTAGGATACCCAGCAAGAAATAAACATTGAACTCATAAAAGTTGTCCAAAATTAATAATTATGTTGATTATTAATTCTGGACAACTGATGACTGATTATTATTTTTGGTCAACTGTTGATTATTAAACTTGGGCAACTATGAGTTCGCTGTTTATTTCTTGTTGGATCTTGGCACACTGATGATGCCCTAGGTCACCCAGCAAGCTTCATAAAGAGCAGGGATTTGAGCTTGGGTGTCCCAAAACTTAGTTCAGTACTCTGACCGCCGCTCCATACTGGATCTACAAATCAACCCACTCTGTCAAAGTGCCACAAGTGGCTAACAGAGAATGCGCAAGAGGCTAAGAAAAGTTGTGCGCTTATTGGCAAGACTGTGTTAACGTCTTTCTTTTCTCTTCAAGAAGCTCTTCTCCGAGACCAACCTTTTTACTAAAAAAAACCCTCATTACACCATAGGAGTGGGAGGACAGGAAGTTATTATGACAGAGAAATCACCCAAACCATGAAAAACAGGTGCCCTGGAACAGCTGTTGATTACTGGAATACATCCTGTTGAAGCAAAAGAAGAGTTTGTCCAGACTAGAGATCTGCCGAATCTGGACCTCTCGGCCAACCCCGTTACCAGCTCAGAAGTTAAGAGCTGTTTCATGGTGGGTACAGCAGGATACAACTGTAGGACTGGCCAACAACTTACTCCGAACAGCAGCAGTGGCAAAATGCCTGGCCCACAGCTCCAGAGAGGCCTTCTCAGTAAAATAACTCGCTCATCATTATCTGAGAACAAAGTGGCTCTCATAGGAGTCATGTATGAATATGAAAAGCCACAGTACTATACTCATTCGGCTATCAATGTGAAATGGGGTCAAAAACCGACTATGTGCAAACTGAGGCAGAGAAGCAGATCATTGTGCTGGAATAGTGCTGGGTCTGGCTATTATGGAAGCCAAAGTAGCAACAGCACCACCTGCTGCACAGGCAGGAAAGAAGCAACAACCTAGCAATGAAAAAGGGAAGGCGCTTCCCTCCCAACATAGGCGTTGGGTGCAAGGTGAATGTAAGGTGGGATGGATATTTTTTTTTTTTCAAAAAGCAGCTTTTGAATAAGGACAGTGTTTCCAGAGCAGCCAATGCCTCTCCCCTGGGCTAAGCAGCCTCCTAGGAGGGAGGAGAGGCCAGGAAGAAGAGTTAGAGGCATGCATTCCTGAAAGGAGGCATTTGGAGTTACTGTACCTGGGCCACACCTGTGACAGTTAAAGCTACCCCCTCCGCCGTCTCTACGTCCTCGCACCTGGGTTGTAACGTCATTATCTCTAGGGAAATCCTGCCAAAAAACGTAAAACATTGGCACGTTTCCAGGTAACAGGCTCAGCTCTTCCCCTGGGCCCAGGACCACCTGCTGCATTGGCTCTGAGGTAATGCAGATGCAATGCTTCTGCCAGTCAACCAAACACACCGAAGTCAGTGTGAGGCTGTTTTAGAATCCAAGGAAGGGAACACTTTTGAAGCCACATGGATCAAGATCACAGAGTGCCACCAACTGAGTTCAGGATCTCAGACCTGGAAGGGTCATCATGAGGTCTTGCCTGGTTTGTGGGCCTTAGAAACGTACCACTGTCTGAAAGTTAATCAGAGTTTACACACCACAAGCTTAGAGATGTAAAGGTGTTTTTTTTGGGGGGGGGGGGAGCCAGGGAAAAATCCCTCCCCAACTTAAAAAAAAATGACAACGGAAACATCAGAAATGTTGAAAAGTGCTTTTAAAAAACCCCTCCAATGAGGTATTTTCTCTTTTGGAATGTGAAAAGCTTTACTAGACAAGGTTTTACTCACTTGAAATGTCCTGTATCACTCTTTTATGTAAAATGAACTACAACATTAGAACACGAGTATTCCTGCATATACTATAGATATGTGCAATATTTTAAGAATACATTTGTTTAAATGTGACTAGTTTTGTCCACATTTAGTATGCTACCATGTAAACACTAATAGAGATCATTATTTTCCATGTAAAAGTTTCTGATAACCAAAGATGCTGCTAGTCCTGTAGCTAAACAAGATTGTGTCTCAATAATACGGATTTTGTAACAAGCAAAATAAGTGTTTCCTATTTTCAGTATCTCAGACAAGAACTAAGATACATATGCTACAGTAGCAGAGGGTATAGCAGTTTATGTCCCCCTCTCTCTAACATTAGGCATATTCGTAATTTTGTTTGTACAAATCTAAAACATTTATGCTTTAAAATTCCTTAAGCTAACTTGCTACATTTTTGTTGTTAACACAGGGAAATTAGTTTTAAGCTGGATAAGAAAGTACTGCATCTCTTACACACTCCCCATTTTTTTTCTGAACAAAAAAAAAGAGGGGGGGGCGATTTTTTCCCTGGCTTTAAAATGTCTAGACCCTTTACATCTCTACACAAGCGTGGCATCGGAAAAGGTCTTTGTCAAAGATGAAAGAAGTCCTCTTTAAAAGCACTCTGACCTTGTGGCTTTCTAGTGACACTGAACCTTAAGGGAAAAGGAGAAGACATTTATTGCCAAAGGTGATTACTGAGGCTAGACTACTGCAGTGTGCTATGTGGGTAGTGCTCCTGGAAATTGTTCACAAGTTGCCGTTGCCTCCAGACAGAAAAAACAACAACCTGGGATCACGGTTCATATTACAGGAAGTACAAACACACACACACACACACTGGCTAACACATTTAGTTAAATTTATATGACTTTTAAAGAAATTTTACTAAATGTGTTAGCCAACACGTGTTTGTGCCTCCAGACAGAGCAGGTTGTAGTGGACGACAGTACCGCTTATTTATATCATTTACTGTCATTTCACCAAAGTCTTTGTTTTCACATCCGCCCCATGAGTTAGATCACTATGATCCCTCATTTTACAAATTCGCTTTCAATACTGCTGAAGCTTAAAGTATCTGAGCCCATTATGGGAAAGGGTGGACTATAAATCCACAAAACAATAAAAAATAGAGTGAGGTTGCTAAGATACATGTTTAACTCTCTAGATGAGACCAGAATGCTAGTGATGAACCTGATGAGCTGATTCAGGCCAGCGAAGACGTTCAATAGGACTGCAGCTCAAGAATACCTGTCCTACCTATCTCCACTGGCACCTCCTTCTTAGGGGACTGGCCTCCAAAACTGTTCAAATGTGAAATTTAGATATATATATAATGAGCATCTTTTTCTATCTTGCCTGGCTTTCACCACTAGGGATCAAAGTGGCAGAGAGGAAGAGGCTTTAAATATATGTTTTATTTGGAATGGACATTTACTGAAATGTCCTAACCCCTCTGATGGAGCATGGGGGAAGAGTTCCATGAATGACTGGAGAGAAACCTGCAGTGTCCAAGTGGGGCTTCTCTGTTCAAAGAACAAAGGGGAAGGTGTGGACTAAATGAATCTTGATTGTACCCAAGGCTAGCCATGTACATAAACAGGGATAAGCCTAGCAGAAGAAGGTATACCTGAAGGATTCTCCTTTCACAAACAGGCAACCACCTGATGGAGCAGATTCTGACCTATGAAAGACCGTGCCACAATAAACTTAAAGAGCCGCAGGACTTTGCGCTTTTTCAAAAGTAGCACACAGTTTTCAGGATCTGCCCTACAATTCAGCTGCACCCCATCAAGAGCTACCCCGAAACATGATCTTTATGTGGCCTTTCTTCTCCCCCCAGAGCATATGTGCGTCGTAGCCTTCCTGTTTCTGTGTGACACTTGTGAAGCAGGCTGAAGTGGCAATTGGGAAGGAGCGGGTGCCAGCAACATTCCCACAGGGTCCAGAAGGGTGGGGATCTTGAATTTGGAATAGCTCAGCATGCGTCTGTCTACATTACCGTGGAGTGCAACAGCAGGTAGCAAGAGCCAAACAAGGGGGCAAAAGAGAGAAAAGTGCAGGTACCAAGGCTGGCCCGCTAGAGTAAAAGGAGAGTGCTTAAGTCCTCTTGCTGCCACTGTTGCTGCTGCGTGGGACAGAAGGGAGAGAAGAAGGTTAGAGACAACACATTAGAAGTGGGTGAATCATTTACCTGTGCGACCCCCGTTACGTACAGTGGGACCCCCTCCGACGTCTCAATATTCTCACAGCGACAAAGGATGGTCATAACCTCCAAAGACAGTCTGAGCAGCAATAAACAAGGGTAGGACAGCAAACACACAAGGTGGTTACCAGAGAGTAGCAGAACTCAGTTGCCAAGGGAAAGACGGGACTTTGGGGGTTTCCAAGCCACTCCACGGTCAAGGTGATTCATGATGGGTTCTAGCCAGGACTACCCTGTCACATATGAACCTGCTCTGCTCTGGGTCAAGGCACTGCTTATGGCACGCCCTGCCCAAACACATTCTCCTGGTACCCACTCAACAATGCTTTGAATCTGGACCCCCAACTTGCACTTAAGCCCCTCCCCCCGGTCGTTATTTGGCCCACCGTGTCAGTTTCATTCTCTCCCAAACAAAACTTGTATGGCGCCTCACTTCCCTCAGCCTCAGTATCTATCAAGGATGATGGGATTTGTAGTGTTCTCTGCCTTCTGACCTGCATTGTGAAGCAGGGCTAACTAGTAATCCCACCACCCTTGGTAGGAAAAGGCTGGAGAAGATGTGATGGGTAACTGCACTGAAAAGAGGCTGCTGAGTAAGCAACCTGTACCTATGTGATGCCTTGTTTGCAGTGGGGGGGGGGGAGGGGAGGGAGAAGTGGGAGGGGATTTTCCAAGCATCATTGTAGAGGGATTTTTCAAACATTTGACAAGGATGCTTGGGGAGGGGGGGGATGCTGATGGTGGGGTGTGGTAATGGCATTCACTCAACACTAGCCCCACCCTGACCTGTCACTGGCCCTTACCTTTGCACCATCCTCTGGACTGACCACTTCTGTTTAAGAGTATGTCTAAACATCATTAGAAGTCTCTGACTGTAAGGAGTACAGAGGCTGTCTCAGATGTGCACAAGCATCTCCCTGATTTTAAAAGAGGGGCAGAAGTGGAATTCCTTTGGTGAGCTCCCTGCTGAGATAAATGCTAAAGCCTTTGCCGAGCATTTGCTATTAGTAGAGACCCCACCCCACCCCCAGCAAACCCCTTTCTCATGCAGCCAGAGGGCAAATGCATGCAGACAGGAAGGTGTGCCCACCTAGAAAGCCTTACCCTGAGCTCCTCATCCGTAAATTGGAAAGGACGGCCACTTCACAGGGGTGTTTGTGGATTTAATAGGTTAAGAACTTCTATAGCTGGCAGCCGGTATAAGGCAGCAACCGAGTGTACGAAATCCCCTGTTTAAACCTTGCCTTTGTCACAGACTCACTAAGTGATCCTAAAGAAACTTCAATCCTAGTTCTGTAATACGGAGGAGCAGGGAACTGAAGTTGTTTCTGGAACAACCAGATAACTAATCAGAACTGGGGAGGGAGGGGGGGCCTATGCAATGGTGTTGATACACTCTGTCTCTATACATGCATGCAGACAGGAAGGTGTGCCCACCTAGAAAGTCTTACCCTGAGCTCCTCATCTGTAAGATGGGTAAGAAAACTGGGGGGGGGGGGAGAAGTCAGCAACTGACACCTATTTCTTCTGTCCCCCTTCAACTGCCACAAAAGGATTGTAGGGTCAGTCATGTTTGGTCAGAGCTTGGGGTGCAAGAAAGATTGCTGTAAAAGTGAAGGGCTCATAGCATAGCCCTGGAATATGGGACATGCACACTTAACTGTAATTTCTATACTACAGAAATTCTGGTGCCAGTTCCACAACCAAAGACCTGACAAGTACCCGAACAGCTCCAGCTAGCTAAGTGCCCCTTCTGCTACCTCCCCCTTCATCTCCCTCCTCCTGTTCCAGAGTTGGCAGAGCAAGTGGCATACATCACAGGCAGCAGCGTGGCATTTGGGTGAAAACCCATCAGCCCACTCCTCTACAAGGAGGCCAGGCCTCTGTTCTCCACCTCTATGGCTGCAAACCCAGAGAGTCTCGTCATTCTCCTTTTCCTTGTTAGTGCATCAGGAGGCAGAGGCACATCCCACAGAGCGGTGGTCGTGACACGCTGTGGATCCCACAGGGACCCTGAAGAATACACACAGGGCTTCACGACAGCAACAGCAGCAGCACTTTCACACAAATGAGTTAGTCAAAGGATGCATGAGAGAAGACATACAGCAAGCAACAGTCTCAGTTAGGGCAGAAGGAGAAAGAGGTGGAGACTGAAGAGTTGACAGAGGAATCTAACACAACCCCACGTCCCAAAATCTGAGCAATCCAGATGCGGAAGGCTACCCTTCCTAAAATCAGTGTTGCCCCAATTATTCACTCTCAGCAGCATTTGTTGGCCAAAGAACATGCTGCCCCCATAACAACTAATCAGAGAGCAAGACAGCTCTCCTATTGTACTGTGGGAAAAATTACAAGGAAAACTCACGTTATTTCCTAGTCCACTGACTCCCGTACCTCTTATAAACGAAGAACACGTGATTTTATAATTAAAATGGGAGACACCCCCCCTTTATTTCAAAAGGACTTCATTCTGAATTTGAAAAAGGAGCCCCCATTCCATTATCTATGTTTCTGTGTGAGTCACTGGTCTAAACATTCCTCCAGTTTGAAAGGCCAGCCCTGAACAATGACTCATGCAGAGACATGCAACAATCAGCCTCTTCTGAAGACAGGAATTAGCTGAATTGGAAAAGACTGAACAATCTAATCATACCTCCTGCAGGGAGGTGACATTATTCCCCATTCCAGCAGAGGTTGATCCAAAGGAGGAAAAACTAGTTCAAGTGACATATGGAGAGATACAGCATATCGTGTAGGCCCATAGCGTGTTGCTGTGGGCCTACAGAGCTCTTCTCTTCATTTCCTGCAGGACACATCTGAGGAATAGCTGTCCCAATCGTTCCCCCTGCCCTCCACCCTTTCGGAATAGATAAGGCACAAAATTAAACTGGTTTCAAAAACTGCTTAATGACCAGGGCCCCAAAGGAAAGAGATCTTGTGAACTGGTGTTCTATGAAAAATCTTCTGAACTAGCATATGAAATTAGAGTTCCCTGGATTCTCTTTCTG
Source organism: Heteronotia binoei (assembly GCF_032191835.1). Lineage (NCBI taxonomy): Eukaryota > Metazoa > Chordata > Lepidosauria > Squamata > Gekkonidae > Heteronotia > Heteronotia binoei. The sequence continues at coordinate 35,138,248 of NC_083240.1, forward strand.
GGGAGGAAAGGAAGAGAGAGTTAAGGTGGCTCTCAAACCAGTTCACACTGCAGTATGTAAACCTCCTATTTGAAAACATAAGAAGAAATGCTACTGCATCCACATGGGTTGGTGGAGAAACGGAGAGGGGGTGTCCTTTCCTATCCCATTCCCCTGCTGACTGAGGCAGGGCACTGACTTTGACATCCTTGTCTCTGCAGCATCAGTAGAGTTTCTCGGAACCGTACCAGCATAAGACTTGCATCTCAGGCACCCCAAGAGTGTATCACTTGCACACCAGAAGTCTCCATTTCTTACCTCTGTGTGTCAGAAATACACCACCAGGCCCAAGCCCAGCCTCCAAAGACATACTGCTTCTCATCAGACCCACAGCATCCACCTGCAGAACAAACAGAAGCAGTTTTTTAACGGACCAGGAAATCCCACTGGACTTACTCTCAAGTAAGAGTGCACATTGCCACATGTTACACTAGCTCAACACTGCATAAAGACAACTCTTTCTTACTCATTAACACTCTGGGTTTGTGCTGACTCTTTCAAAGATGGTTAGGTGGCCAAACTGTGGCTCAAGAGCCACATGTGGCTCTTTCACATATATTGTGTGGCCCTGGAAGCCCCCACTGCCCCACTGGCTGGCTTGGATAAGGCTTTTGTCTCTTTAAATCACTTCTCCAAGCCAAACCAGCCAGTGGATTGGAGAATGCATATAAAGTTGCTTTCTTTCTGCCTCTTCTTCCCTCCTCCCTCCCCCAATCTATTTGCCTGCCTTCTTTTCTTCCTGTCTTGTGGCTCTCAAATATCTGATATTCATGTCTTGCAGCTCTCAAATGTATGATGTTTATTCTATGTGGCTCTTACATTAAGCAAGTCTGGCCACCCCTGTGATAGATAGTGGGTGCAGAAGGGAGGTAACTCCTGAGAAGCTACACCTGTTCTCACAGGAATGAGAAGATCAACCTGGGACCTAGCTCCTACCTTTATAATACTTAGCAAGAAGAAATACTGCAATGGCTAGAATACAGATGACTTTGATCTAACAGCCATCTATGGTGAGTTCAAAAAATACCTCTCCAAAATCAGACTAGGAGATTAGCAGAAGGCAACACTTAGAAACTGAAGTCTTTCTAGGCCTCAGGTGTCAAGATGTCAGGAAATCCCTATGTAAGGATACTGGAAAGGACCAAAGACAGCACAGCTGACTGTGCCTTAAAAAATATCGAAGAGTTCTGTCCCAACCTAATCCAAACCAAAATTATGTAAATTAAGTATGTTATAAGCTTTTTTTACAGAGTTTGGTCAGCTTTTCCTGGTCACAAGAAGAAATAGGACATTTAAAAGATAAAAAGATGCCTCACCAGTGCACAAACACTCCCTTATCACCTTTTTATGTATATTTTTGTAGTTTTATGGGCATGTGTGCGCAACTGGAAGCCATGCAACCTCTGGTGACTGACCCCTACTGGGGGCCTGGAGGATATTCAGGGAGGTGGCTGAATAAAGCCTGCCCCATCCTTCCAACTGCTGGTATTCCAAAGAGGTCTCCCATCCAAGTACTTGCCAGAGTCAACCCTGCTTAGCTTCAGAGATCTGACAAGATGAGGCTTTCCTGGGCTATCCAAGTCAGGGCCCCCCATCACCTTTTGAGTCATAAGGACTAGAAATTTATTCTCAACATGGAAGGATCTAAAAAATCTGTGCCTATACAAAGCGATTCAAGAAGCATGGAATACACATCAAATTGGGCTTAGCTATTATCAGATTCCCTGTTAAGAGTGATGGCATGCTCAGGTAAATCATAATCCCACAACTTTGATACTGTCGGACTCAAGGCACATTGACACAAAACACTAAAGAAGGAGTCTCAACTTTGTTAAGCCTGTGGGCACGTTTGGAATTTTGAGAAGGGGCACAAGTTGGCATCCATGGAGGGGGGGGGGGGAGAAAGAGGTGGAATCTCTCTCTGCTCAGGTGAAAAAGAAGCTGTTTTATTTCAGTTTCTCAAAGAAGGAGAGGGTTTGGTCTTTGGCATGGCAAAGGGGAGAAGCTGCCAAGGCCAGAAGCATCAGAAAGTCTCCAGCCAAGATGGTGTATCATAGCTGTGATACACACAGGATGAGCTCAGCACTTCACAAGTCAAAGCTAACAGGAAAAAAAATATGAAGCTTCCCTTTTCTCCACCCACCCCCACTCATTCAAAAACTCCTTGCCAAGATTCAAATGGAGACTGCCACATCTGAGGGCGGAAATGGTTCACATTCACTTGTTTACAAACTGCTTAGCCTGGTTCGGTTATCTCAGTTTTTTCAGACATGAAAAAGGGTAGGCCTGAAACTGTATGGTAACCATCACACTCAACTTCTAGCTCCAAGGCAGCTTCCTGTTGTTTTTGTATAGATGAGGCTCTCCCTTCAGCTACAAGGGAGCAAGAGATCACTGATGACCATTCAGAGGTACTTTTGAGATTCGGGCAGCAGGGCCAGCTGTGCACACCTGTGTTTGCAGTTAAATGTCCATTAACTCCCAATGGAAATTCTTTTGTTATTCATTATTCATTTTTAATAATTTTTTTAAAATATTAAATAAATATTAAATTAAAAAAATGGAAAAAAAAACCCCTCCCAATGGAAATGAGCAACATTTATGGCATACGATCCTAACCAGACTACTTGGGTGAACATGAGATGCCCTGCTGAATCAGACCAATGGTCCATCTAGACCAACGTCCCATTTCACACAGTGGCCAAGATGTTCCCTTAATGTTGCCTCCTACCACAAGTATTGAGAGGCTTGCTGTCTCTGAATATGGAGGTTTCCCTTTAATCACCATGGCTGGTAGCCACTAATTGACCTCTCCCACATGAATCTGGATAATCCCCTTGGAAAGCCATCTATGCTCATGGCCATCACTAAATCCACTGGCAGTGACCTCCACAATTTACAAACTGAATAAAGCACTTCCTTTAGTCTGTCTTCATAAGAGCCCCGTGGCGCAGAGTGTTAAAGCTGCAGTACTGCAGTCCTAAGCTCTGCTCATGACCTGAGTTCGATCTCCGGCGGAAGCTGGGTTTTCAGGTAGCCGGCTCGAGGTTGACTCAGCCTTCCATCCTTCCGAGGTCGGTAAAATGAGTACCTAGTTTGCTGGGGGGAAAGCGTAGATGACTGAGGAAGGCAGTGGCAAACCACCCCGTAAAAAGTCTGCCGTGAAAACACTGTGAAAGCAACATCACCTCAGAGTCGGAAACAACTGGTGCTTGCACAGGGTTCCTTTGGTCTGTCTTAAATCTATCACTCATCAATTTTGTTTGATACGCCTGAGTTCTAGTATTCTGGAAGAGGGAGGAGAACTTCTCTACTCAATGAATAATTTTATAAACCTCTACCATACCCCTCCTTAGTCATTCCACACACTTCAGCCTTTCCTCAAAGGAAAAGTGTTCCAACCTATTAATCAACTTGGTTGTCCTCTTCTGTACCTTTTCCAGCTCTGCGATATCTTTTTTTGAGATACTGTGTACAGTTCTGGTTGCTGCATTACAAATGAGGCCAGCGTATAGCATAGAGCCATACAGAGGCATTATATTATCCATTTTATTTTCTGTTCCTCCAAGAGTATTACTAGAGCTTTTCAAAGCAAAATAAGCAAGTAGCACTTGTTAACTGGTGTATTCTTATTGGAGGTGCCAAACCTGCAGAGAGTTGTTTGGAATAGCTTCTGTCAACAGGTGGCACAGCAGAGAAGATGGGAGACATATTTACTTTTGAAAAGATCCAGTCTAACTACTACTTGTGGAGCTGGCACGTGGGAATCATGCACCTGAAACTGTTGCACTCTGCCATGGTAATGATCCAAATGTGCCAACTGCTAAACTGCAGCAGCTTCAAGTGCCTGAAGGATCAAGAACTCAGCCAGAAAGACATCTGCTTTAGGAATCAGCCACAAACTGCACAGCATGGCTGTAAACTCAGTTCTACTGATCCTTTAACCACCCACCCTTTACAACTCCCAGGACTGCTAATTTGCTAAACAGCTGCAGTCTCTTCCTAGAAATGCAAACTCCATTGCCAAATGCAAGCCTGCCATCCAGAATTTTGTCCACAAAGATGGTATAGCTTAAACAGTGAAAGTGACACAAACAAACATGGTGGGGAGACGATTAAGAGAACAGGGGTGTCAAACACGCTGTTTGGGGGCCGAATCAGGCCCCCGGAGAGCTCCTATCAGACCCCTGAGCAACTGGCTGTCATCTGCTTCCTTCTGCATCACAGCTTGCTTTGCCAGGCTTGCTCAACAGCACAGGAGCTACAGAGCAAAACCTTTATTTTCTCCATTGGCTGAGGCTTCTCCCTTGGAGAGGAAAGGGGGAGGGAGAGCTTGCTTTGCCAGGATCTCTCAATCACACAGCAGAGCTACTGAGCCAAACCTCTCTTCCTTCTATTGATGGAGGCTCCCCCCCCCCACAAGCCCCTGGGAAAGGAAGGAAAGAACCAGAGCTTCCTTTGCCCAGTTCCCTGGATCCCATGGGAGAAATACAAAGAAAGCACCTTTAAGACCAATGAGTGCTAACGTTTTAAGTTTTTTTTTTTAAAGTATGTGTTTGTCTGTGTTCTTTATAAAATCTATATCTCTGCTACCTAATCTTAAATAGGTACACACATGGCACGGCCTGACATGGCTTGGCCCAACCCAACATGGCCCAGCCCCTGAAGGTCTCATTTATGTCAGATCCGGCCCTCAGAACAAATGAGTTCGACACCCCTGGAATAGAAAATTCAGGCTTGAGAAGAAAGAATGGTACAGACAGAGACAAGGCCTGCTAATGCCATCTCTCTGCTGTTTTCTGCATGTTCCCACAGAGAGGCTCCTATATAGCTGAAGAGAAGTATTCCAGCAGACAGACACACACACACACACACACTCCACTAGAGCTCATAGGGTTGCCAGTTGTAGGCTCGGAAATTCCTGGAGATTGGGGGTAGAGCCTGGGCAAGGCAGCGCTTGGGGAGGGGTGGGACCTCAAAGCAGGATACAATGCCATGGGGTTCCCCCTCCAAAGCAGCCATTTTCTCCGGGGGAACTGATCTCTGTGGTCTGGAGATCAGATATTATTCTGGGAACTCTCTAGGCCCCTCCTAGAGACTGGTAACTCAAGGAGGCTGTGTGCTGGAGGTGAACTGGGTGAACACTATTAAGGACAAATCATTAAGCTCATCATAATGGTACCTCCACGTTTGTGTAATTTGAGAAGTAAAACTGAGCATGTCGGTTATGTTAAAATACCTCCCAAACTGAACAGAAAATGCTTACACCAGTGTTTATTAGTCAAAATCATAGTAACCGCATGTGGGAGAACTCCAAAGACAGTCAAGGGTAGGAAGCCCTGCTTGCAAGTACCAGAGTTGGAAATGGACTGCACAGATCTCTGGTCAGCAATGCACTTCTAATCCTAACTCTGTTCTCACCTGGGTTAAAAAAACACCCACCCACACACACCCTCTTTCTACAGTTATCTGATGTTTGTAATCTGAGGAAACACAGCATGATTTGCCCTGAAGGATATTCCACCCTAACTCAAAACTATACAAGCAAAACCTAAGTTGGTGGAAACATGCAGAAAAAGGCTGCTCTTCCTTGCTTGTGAACCTCCCCCTTGGCAAAGGACTCCTCCAATTATTGAAAGGATGACAGCAACTGTTTGAGAAAAACACTGTCTCTGAAGGGCTGTTACACAACTCTCCACTGCAACAGGCTGCCGCATTCTAGCAACCCAACTCTTTCACATGACAAGTTAGGATTAGGGTAGAGGCCCTACGGCAGCAGATAAACACACCAACACTCACAGTGTTTTATGGGAGGTAGCAGCTCGCTTCCTGTGTTCAGGGCTAGCCAATGTTGGCAAAACTGCAATCTGAGGACCCAGGCAAAGAGACACACAGAAACAGAGCAGCAGAATAAACAGCAGATTGCTTGTTTTGGCATCGGCACAGAAGATGTTGCCCGCCAGCCACATTACTGTTTACTGTTGCCGGCCAGCTACATTATCCAGCCCCTGCTAGGCTGCTACAGGGGGCTGCAGTGATGAGTCCAGGCTATGCAGGTTCTGTAGGAACGGCTCTTCTAAATACCTAAAAGCCCCACACACCAATCAGCTACAGCAAGATTCTGACATCACAATGGGCGGACTTAGAGGAGATTCATCACTGGACCTTAATCAAACAAAATTAATCATGTGGACTATGGGGCCAGCTGCAGATGTCAACTACACGCCTGAGAATTTTTGCTAGATTTTTGTTAGATGCCTGGGTCATTAAATTCAATTATTAAGAAAAATCAAAAGATCAGAGCTATGACTATTTTCTTGTAACATAAATGAAGACTTCAAACCCATTGTCTTCCATTAAGTACTTTAAACTGACGTCTGCTTATTTTGGGGACCATGGACCTTTTGAGGACACACATTGCAAATAGGGCTCAATATGCTAAGTACTGCATTCTTTATTCTTTGGATTAACAACATTTCATTTCATTTTATTTAGTTTATATCTTGCCCTTCCCACCAAAGTGGCTCAGGGCGGCTCACAACACAAAAGTTCTAACATAGGATTAAGTTTTAAAATACATCAATTTACATTTAAACAATAAACCAGTAAAAACAGTAAAACAAAGCCATTTACCAAAGTACCATACTACAGTCTTCTATTCGAAATTTTCAAGTACCTTACAGGCCCTGCAGAACTGCCCAAGGTCCCGCAGGGCCCTCACCTCTTCCGGTAGCTGGTTCCACCAGCAAGGGGCTGTGATTGAAAAGGCCCTGTCTCTGGTCGACTTAAGTCGGGCCTCCTTTGGCCCGGGGATTGCAAGCAGGTTTTGAGAACTCGATCTCAGCACTCTCTGGGAAACATATGGGGAGAGACGGTCCCTGAGGTAGGCAGGTCCTAGGCCATATAGGGCTTTAGAGGTAATAACCAGCACCTTGTACCGAACTCAGTATATTATTGGCAGCCAGTGCAGTCCCCGGAGCCCTGGCTGGATGTGCTCTCATCTAGGAAGCCCTAATAGCAGCCGGGCAGCGGCATTCTGCACTAGCTGCAACTTCTGGGTTCGGCACAGGGGCAGCCCCATGTAGAAAGCATTACAGTAGTCCAACCTCGAGGTGACCGTTGCGTGGATCACCGTTGCCAGATCGTCATGCTCCAGGAAAGGGGCCAACTGCCTCGCCCGTCTAAGATGAAAGAATGCGGACTTGGCAGTGGCTGCTATTTGAGCCTCCTTTGTCAAGGAAGGCTCCAATAGTACCCCCAATCCTGACTTAGTGCGCCGTTGTCAGTGGCGCACCGTCAAAGGCTGGTAAGAGGAATTCCCTTCCTGGGCCACGACAACCCAAGCAAAGGACCTCTGTCTTGGCTGGGTTTAGCTTCAATCCACTCAGTCTGAGCCATTTAGCCACGGATTGCAACGCCAGGTCCAAGTTTTCTGGGACACAGGCAGGCTGGCCATCCATAAGTAGACAGAGCTGGGTGTCATCAGCATTCTGATGGCAACCCAACCCATACCTTCGGGCAATCTGGGCAAGGGGGCGCATATAAATGTTGAACAACATCGGGGTGAGCACCGCCCCCTAAGGCACCCCACAATCAAGCGTGTGTCTCTGGGACAGTTCACCCCCAATCGCCACCCTTTGTCCCCGACCTTCAAGGAAAGAGGAAAGCCATTGTAAGGCCAGCCCCTGGATCCCCACGTCGGCGAGACGGCAAGTCAGCAACCCATGGTCGACCGTATTGAGCGCTGCCAACAGGTCTAACAACATCAGTACCGCCGAGCCACCTTGATCCAGATGCCGCTGAAGATCATCCACCAGGGCAACCAGCACTGTCTCCGTCCCATGGTTTGGGCGAAATCCAGAATGATGGGGATCAAGAACATAAAAAGAGCCCTGCTGGATTAGCATCCAAACAGAGGCCAGCCAGTTACTCCAGAGGGCAAACAAACAGGCCACATATGCCAAGGCCTTCCTCATTATTAGAGAAGCCCCACTTAGTTGCAAACAGATACATTTTAATTGGAGTAGTAACCAAATTAGTATGCATGCTTCTCCAGGAATGACTGGAATTTGACAATGGGAAACTTGTTTTAAGTTCATGATTTTTAAACTTTCCCTTTAACTTGATGATTTAAACCAGGGGTGGCCAAACTGTGGCTCAGGAGCCACATACGACTCTTTCACACATATTACGTAGCTCTCGAGCCAGCTTGGAGAAGGCATTTGTCTCTTTAAAGCACTTCACCAAGCCAAGCTGACTGGTGGCTTGGAGAATGCATTTAAAGTTGCTTTCTTTCCACCTCTCCTTCCCTCCCTGATCTATTTGCCTGCCTGCTCTCCAACATCTGACATTTATTCTATGCAGCTCTTATGTTAAGTGAGTTTGGCCACCCTTGATTTAAACCAATGGCTTAAGGCACTTTGATTTACAAAGAATCCATACTGGGCAATAAAATTACCCTCAAGCGCTGCTGGGAAATGAGCTAGAACAAAATTGCCAAAGGAAGAGAAGTGATTATCAGGACTGGGATTTGTTCCTCCAGAACAAAGCTAGGCACCTTTCCAAGGGTGCCGTGTTTATGTATAATCAAACAATAGCAATAATATGCTACCTACAGGCTTTTTAACGTGTGCATTGGACTTCTCAGTCATTCCTATTAGCAAGGTCTGACGAATCTATTGGGCCTAGAAATTTTACTGTGGCATATGGTGTTTTTGACATTTTTTCTAATAGTGTCTCTTCAACTGCGCTGAGGGGACCATACAAACCCTATTTATCATTTCACATCAGAATGTTTCGCTGTATGACATAAAAATGCACTATGCATGTTCTTGTTGTTGCTTGTTTATACGTAACCTTAGCTTTATACCATTCACAGGTGGTAGATGAGTTCATGTATTAACCAGTGGCTTTCCCTACTGGCTTCAGTATTCCATTAAACAGGGCTTTTGAGAGCAATAACAAAATCAATGGGGAGAAGCTGGGCTCTGATTACAGGTTACATTTTTGTTGTGATGACATGCAGAGCTACTCCTGTATTTACTACAACATTTTAGTCATCGCTTGAATATTATTACAAGAAACTAGGAACAGATTAGGTTTTGTGGTAACAATAATTTAAAAATCTGGTCATTAAAGCACAAAACGCTTAAGGCTGAAACATTAATCTGGTGCCTAAATATGAGGGTTGGCTCCTACAGCCAAAGAAAACTTGTCAAGAGGATCTGTGGAAAACAGAGAAGGGCGTATGTGTGTATAAAATGGATGTTCCAGATATGAATTTCTGTCTGGAGTAAATGCACCAATTCCCGGTACGGTGCCGGGGCTGAGGCCTGGCTGCAAGCCATAGTCTCCAACACACAAGCCATGGGGTTCATCTGAAATCAATTAGCCCTGTACTCACTAGACCTGGGCCTCCCAGCACTCCGGAAAGCAGTCTGCTTGGGCAACTGTGAAGGACCAGAAGCCTTCCAAGTTCCCAGCTACGTTCTATAAGCAGACCGGAAAGCACCTTATTGTCCCTTTGCTACCATTTTCTTCCCTATTTTTTTCTTGGGAAAGCTTACAGCACCACTTGTAATCCACTCACCTGAACAGAGTCATGTACAGCTGCCTGTTAGGGACTTAATTAACCCCCCCCCCCCTCGCTTATGACATTATAGGAATGAAGGCAGTGCGTGTGTATGAAGGGGAGGAGTGATCAAGCATCTGTGATCACAAACTGCCCAGGTCCTTTGCTCTAATGGACATGAGATGGATTCCTACAGACTTTGCTGTGTGGGTGAGGAAAAGATGACGAGATGGAGCTTTATAAAATAGCGCATAGGATGGAGAAAGTGGACAGAAAAAACGTTTCTCCCATAATGCTAGAACCCAGGGGTTCCCAACAGATGGGCAAACAGGTTCAGTGCAGACAAAAGAAAGTATTTAATCTCTCAATGAGTGATTAAATCATGGAATTCATTGCCAGCACTGTAGTAACAGCCATAAGCATGGATGGCTTTAAAAGCTGGAAAAGAGTGTTGGATGATAGACCCATCAGTGGTTACTAGCCATAATGACTCAAAGGAACCTTCATATTTAGACGCAGTAAACCTCTCAATACCTGTTGGATAGGAGGTAACATCAGGGCAAGGGCTACACTTTTAAGCCCTGTTGGTTGGACCCCCAGGGTAACTGCCTGTTCACTGTGTGAAGGATGCTGGACTAGAGGGATCAAGGGGGGGGTGGGTCAGCAGGGCACTTATGTTCTCAAAAAACAGTTTTAATTACTTCTGCAAGGAATAGAATAAGCATGTAGGCTACACAGAAATACGGTTGCTTGCAGAAGTTACCATAGGATAAAAGCTTGCCCAAGAACAGTATGAATTTATTTTTTATTTTCAGTCCTAACAGAACTCACAGGCCTGCCCACCCATTCTTCTATATCGCAGTTGCCAAAGACTTTCATAAAGGCATTCCTATGGTCGGGTTCTCCCATTTTTTTGAAAGGATCACTTGAAGTACAGTCACTCCCTATATGAACGTGTGAACCAATGGCAATCCTCACAGCAGGGTCTTAATCACTTGTTTGATTATGTGTTTTCATAATTTTAATCAACGATTATTATTTCATCAATGTACTTCTTGTCGTTACCAAGCTTGGGTCCTGACTGTATCTGGATAACATTAAAAAGGTAAAGGTAGTCCCCTGTGCAAGCACCAGTCGTTTCTGACTCTGGGGTGACGCTGCTTTCACAACGTTTTCACGGAAGACTTTTTACAGGATGGTTTGCCATTGCCTTCCCCAGTCATCTACACTTCCCCCCCAGCAAGCTGGGTACTCATTTTACCAACCTCAGAAGGATGGATCCAGGGGCGTACAAATGTCTTTAAATACATTTTTATCAAGCCAGGCCTGATAAAAATTTATTTAAAGACACTTGTACGCCCCTGGATAACATTAGGGGCGTACAAATGTCTTTAAATAATTTTTTATCAGGCCTGGCTGAAGCAAAAACATCTAGCTTGTTGCTTGGTCTTGCTTCTTTAAGTTAAAGAAGAAGAAGAAGATGATGATATTGGATTTATATCCCGCCCTCCACTCCGAAGAGTCTCAGAGTGGCTCACAATCTCCTTTACCTTCCTCCCCCACAACAGACACCCTGTGAGGTGAATGGGGCTGGAGAGGGCTCTCACAGCAGCTGCCCTTTCAAGGACAACCTCTGCCAGAGCTATGGCTGACCCAAGGCCATGCTGGCAGGTGCAAGTGGAGGAGTACGGAATCAAACCCGGTTCTCCCAGAAAAGAGTCCGCACACTTAACCACTACACCAAACTGGCTCTCAACATACATGCAACCTGCAACCCACCTCCTAAAAATAAGGAAGTCAAAGAAAAGCTGCTTAACTAGTATTACCCAGGCCTTGGCTCAATTTACATGTTTAGGGAAGCAGTTATTCAAGACTGGAGTAGCGTAGTGGCTGAGAAGTAGGCAAGCACAAGCTCACCTGAGAGGGAGGAGGAAGATGAAGAAGAAATTGGATTTATATCCCACCCTATACTCTGAATCTCAGAGCAGTCACAATCTCCTCTACCTCCCCCCTCCCCCACACACACAACAGACACCCTGTGAGGTAGCTGGGGCTGAGAGAGCTTTTTACAGCAGCTGCCCTTTCAAGGACAACTCCTGTGAAAGCTATGGCTGACCCAAGGCCATTCCAGCAGGTGCCAGCGGAGGAGTGGGGAATCAAACCCAGTTCTACAAGATAAGAGTCCGTGCACTTAACCACTACACCAAACTGGCTTGAGTCAGTTCTTAGCCAACACAGAAATATTCAGGATGGCACTTTTTATAAAGGGAATAGGGCTGTATAAGGAAATAATTCAAGAAGGCACTTTTATGAGGGAATAGGATTGTAGTCCATGACTTCGTGTATGTGTCATCCTGCTGTTACTGCACTGTCTTCAAGTTTTACAATTCATTTTCTGCATTATAGTATGTCATATACTGTTCTTTGCACTTTACCTAATTTAAGTCCTGTTGCATAATTTACTAGATGTCTCACGCTGCTCGACTCAATTTTTAAAAAGATTTTGTAATCCATCTTGAGCCTCAGTGAGAAAGGCAGGCTATAAAATAGGTCTATGATATGAGGATAATCATTCTGGCCTACTGCACTGATTTACACTCTTGCTGTACTGTTATAAGAGTCCCTTGGACTGCAAGAAGATCAAATCAGCCAGTCCTAAGGGAAATCAACCCTGACTATTCCCTGGAAGGTCAGATGCTGAAGCTGAAGCTCAAATACTTTGGCCATCAAATGAGAAGGGAGCACTCACTGGAGAAAGCCCTGATGCTGGGAAAGACAGAAGGCAAAAGAAGGGGACAGCAAAAGATGAGATGGCTGGAGAGCGTTACTGATGTAACTAACATGAATTTGAGCAGACTTCGGAAGATGGTAGAAGACAGGAGGGCCTGGCATGACTTTGTCCATGGGGTCGCAAAGAGTCGGACTCGACTGTGTGACTGAACAAGTACTGTTAGGAACACTTAGGAGAGTGTATAAATTCTCTTGGGTCCTCAAGGAACGCCACAGAAAAATAAAGGAGAGATGACCCACCACCTTTATCAGAACCTGGACATGAAAGGGTTACATGCACTAAAATTTCAGATCCAATCCGTGGCATGTCCCAGTTAAAAAGATAACAGACAACAGGCCCATGAAAAACCATGAAAAAGAGACCCAGGCACCCTGGCTGTGAGCCAAATGATCTGATCCAATATACTGCAGTGTTACACATCCACAATCAGGTTACCTTCTAAAGTAAAAGTAGAGATACTGGAAGTTAAAATCTATAGGAGAAGCCCAAAGCCAGACATCTTGCCTCCTACTGGAAATCCCTCTCCCATACTGCACAAGGCAGCATTAGAGCATCAGCCCTGTAACGGCATGTTCTGTTTTCTAGCAAAACTACATCTTACAGGCCAGATCATTATCAGACAGAAAGCAAGGCTCTTGGAGGGTGTGGCCTTCGCACAGCACTACCATTTCCCCAGCATCACCTTCCGGCTTTTACAGTTAGCTTTAGCTACAAGCAAAAAGGGTGGCAAAATTACCAGGCTTTTAAGAATCAGCTTTCTGCAACTGCAGTGCAGGCCGCCTGTGTTTGGAATTTCTTTTTTTTTTTTACGAGAGAAGCTTGGGCTTCCACCTTTGGGGAATACTTCCACCCAAAGCCAAGCTAGAGAGGCAGTGCTTGCTTGTCAGTGGTACCAGCACCCTGCACATGCTCAGAGAACCGGTGCTTTATTATTGGGGTTTTCCAGTGAATCTTGCTACTGAAAAATTAGAGTTCAGGAAAACACTGGCCCTGACCAAACCACATCTGTAAGGGGGCAATTGATGGATATAATAATTTACGTAACTCTCCACCAGTGTTCCCTCTAAAATGAGCTAACATGAGCTAGCTCGCAGTTTTTTAGCCTCCAGCTCACACCTTTTTGTCTTAGCTCAGGAAACATGGCCCCAGAGCACACTAATTTATGCAACTGCTCACCACTTTAATGCCAGTAGCTCACAAAGTAGAATTTTTGCACACACGGCTTAGAAGGAGCAATGCTCCCCACATACCTACCTACCTTCTCTGTGTGATTCTCTCTCTCCAAGGGACGACATATGGGGGGGGGTGGTATTTCGCAGGCTCAGCCAACAGTTTTCCGATCCGTTATTACCTTCAGGGGCTCACGAGGCCCCCAGAGAGAATAACCTACTTCCATTTCTCCCAGCTATTGCACAACAGCTCCCTCCTTCCTCCTTGAGGAAATCCCCGCAGGGCGAAGCCAGGCCAGAGGAGAGGCGGCCTGCTGTCCCTGCCGCCCCTCGGTTGGGGGGGAGGGGAAGGGAAGGGGCAAGACGAGAGCCTGGCCTGGCCTGCGCCCCCCACCCCCGCTTACCTGACACGACCAGCGCCTCATTCGGCCCCACCGTGTGGCAGTTGCCCATGGTGAAGGCCCCCCGGCGCTGCGCCGCTTCGCTGCGCTCTGGCTCCGGATTACGCTTCGGGCGCGGCGGCGGCAGCCCCTCCTCCCGGCCCCTCCCTGGGCCCGCCTACGAGGAGCGCGTCGGAGGGAGGGGGGCGAAAGGGCGGGAAAAAAGGTCGCCTCAGCTGGCCGCCATCTTGGCGCGAAGGGGCGGTGGGGGGATGCTCGCGGGCGGGGGTCGTCCTGAGGGGCTAAAGCGGGCAAATAAAACGAAGTATTGTGTTCAGTTTTGGGCACCACATTTTAAGAAGGATCCTATAAGAAGGATATAGCCGCCAAAATCCAATCGTATTATATTTAGCTGCTTATTTATGTCGATTTATTTTTTTTTAGTATCTACACAAGAGCATGCTGCGTAAAGAAATGTAATTGTGGTTTATAGGCAGTTCCCAGTGTGCTGGGGTGTATTGATGCTCTATTCCAGGGGTGGCCAACAGTGGCTCTCCAGATGTTTTTTTGCCTACAACTCCCATCAGCCCCAGCCATTGGCCCTGCTGGCTGGGGATGATGGGAGTTGTAGGCAAAAAAAACATCTGGAGAGCTACTGTTGCCCCTCCCCCTGCAGTCTATTCTATTTTGTTTTTGAAAGGTACTCATCTATTTTTAAATAAACTAAGTTTATAAACCAAAAAGAGAGAGAGAGGATATAGACAAGCTGGAACGGGTCCAGAGGAGGGCAACGAAGATGGTGAGGGGTCTGGAGACCAAGTCCTATGAAGAAAGGTTGAAGGAGCTGGGCATGTTTAGCCTGGAAAGGGGACAGCTGAGAGGTGATATGATCACCATCTTCAAGGACTTGAAGGGCTGTCCTAGAGAGGATGGTGTGGAATTGTTTTCTGCAGTCCCAGAAAGTCCGACCAGAACCAACTGGTTGAAATTAAATCAAAAGAGTTTCCGGCTCAACATTAGGAAGAACTTCCTGACCGTTAGAGCAGTTCCTCAGTGAAACAGGCTTCCTCGGGAGGTGGTGGGCTCTCCTTCCTTGGAGCTCTTTAAACAGAGGCTAGATGGCTACCTGACAGCAAGGAAGATCCTGTGAATTTAGGGGGAGGTATTTGTGAGTTTCCTGCATTGTGCAGGGGGTTGGACTAGATGACCCTGGGGGGTCCCTTCCAACTCTATGATTCTATGAAATAAATACATGGGCACAATCGCACGCCCGCGTGTATAAGAATATGTGCGGCCTAGGGTTGCCAATCCCCAGGTGGGGGCAGGGAATCCCCTGGTTTGGAGGCCCTCCCCCCGCTTCAGGGTCATCAGAAAGTGGGGGGGTGGGCAGGGTGTCTGCTGGGCACTTCACTATTCCCTATGGAGACCAATTCCCGTATAATGAAGAATTGCTCTGAGGGTATCTGGGGCATGGAGGTGGGGCTGTTTTTTAAAGTAGAGGCACAAAATTTTCAGCATAGCATCTGGTGCCTCCCCCCAGAATACCTTGCAAGGTTCAAAAATATTGGATTAGGGGATCTAATTCTATGAGCCTCCAAAGTAGGTGTCCCTATCCATTATTTCCAATGGAGGTAAGACATTTAAAAGGAGTGCAGTCCCTATAAATGTGATGGACAAAACTCCCTCTGGAGTTCAGTTACACTCTTGCTCCTGGCTCCACCCCAATGTCTCCTGGCTTCACCCCCAAAGTCCCCAGATATTTCTTAAACTGGACTTGGCAACCCTATGTGGCCCTAATATAATATGGTGGAAAGAACTGTCAAGTCGCATTCGATTTATGGCAGCTTCTCATGGGCTTTTCAGGGCAAGAGACGTTTCAGAGGTGGATTGCCATTGCCTGCCTCCACATCACAGCCTCCGTATTCCTTGGAGGTCTCCCATCCAACCCTGCTTGAGCTTCCAAGATATGATGAGTTGGGGCTATCCAGGTCGAGGCAACAGAATATATATTTATTTTTATTTGATTTGATTTATATCCCGCCCTCCCCACTGAGGGCGGCTTACAACATGAAATTCTAACAATAAGGTTAATAAATATTAAAATACATTAAATAATTTACAGCAGTTAAAACAAGAAAACGATCTTACAGTGTGCTGTTCTACAACCTTCCTTTGCAGTTTTTAGGTACCAGTTAGTTATATGCCAACCGGAAGAAGACTGTCTTAAAGGACCTGCGGAACTGCCCAAGGTTCCGTAGGCCTCTCACCTCTTCCGGTAGCTGGTTCCATCAGCAGGGGGCTGTAATCGAAAAGGCCCTATCCCTGGTTGACTTCAGACTGGCCTCCTTTGGCTCAGGGATTACTAGAAGATTTTGAGAACCAGATCTAAGCACTCTCTGGGGAACATGTGGGGAGAGACAGTCCCTAAGGTAGGCAGGTCCTAGGCCATATAGGGCTTTAAAGGTGATAACCAGCACCTTGTACCGAACCCAGTATATTATTGGCAGCCAGTGCAGTCCCCGGAGCCCTGGCTGAATGTGCTCCCATCTGGGGAGCCCTAATAACAACCAGATGGCAGCATTCTGCACTAGCTGCAACTTTCGGGTTCGGCACAGGGGCAGCCCCATGTAGAGGGCATTACAGTAGTCCAACCTTGAGGTGACCGTTGCATGGATCACTGTTACCAGATCGTCATGTTCCAGGAAAGGGGCCAACTGCCTTGCCTGCCTGAGATGAAAGAATGCGGACTTAGCAGTGGCTGCTATTTAGGCCTCCATTGTCGGGGCAGGCTCCAACAGTACCCCCAAGCTCTTGACCCTGTGTGCCATTGTCAGTGGCACACCGTCAAAGGCTGGTAGGGGAATTTCCCTTCCCGGGAATGTCGACCCAAGCAAAGGACCTCTGTCTTTGCTGGGTTTAGTTTCAATCTACTCAGCCTGAGCCATCTAGCCACGGCTTGTAACGCCAGGTCCAGATTTTCTGGGACACAGTCAGGCCGTCCATCCATGAGTAGATAGAGCTGGGTGTCATCAGCATACTGGTGACAACCCAACCCATATATAATGGTAGATAAGCAATATTCCCCTTAAACTACAGAGTCCTGTGCACAAAAATTCTACTTTGTGAGCTACTGGCATTAAAGCTGTGAGCTACTGCATGAATTAGTATGCTCTGAGGTCATCCTTCCGGAGCTGACAAAAACGTGTGAGCTGGAGGCTAAAAATCTGATCTAGCTCATGCTAACTCAGCTTAGAGGGAACACTGTATATAAGTGCTGCATGCTAGGGTTACCAGGACCCCTCCCCCCCCCAACCACCAGCTGGGGATGGGGGGAGTAGGGTAGCATTGCCAGATTCCGATTGGGAATCTCCTAGAGCAGAGGTAGCCAGACTTGCTTAATGTAAGAGCCACATAGAACAAATGTCAGATGTTTGAGAGCTGCAAGACATGAATGTCAGATATTTGAGAGCCGCAAGACAGGAAGAAAAGAAGGCAGGCAAATAGATTGGAGGAGGGAGGGAGAGGTGGAAAGAAAGCAACTTTTAACTTTGAGTGCATTCTCCAAGCCACTGGCTGGTTTGGCTTGGAGAAGTGATTTAAAGAGACAAAAGCCTTAGCCAAGCCAACCGATGGGGCGGTGGGGGCTTCCGGAGACACACAATATGTGTGAAAGAGGCACATGAGGCTCCTGAGCCACAGTTTGGCCACCCCTGTCCTAGAGATTCGAGGATGCCTTGGGAGGACCAGGTCCTCAGTGGGGCACAATGCCCTAGAGGTGAACAATCTTGCTTAATGTAAGAGCCACATAGAATAAACATGAGATGTTTGAGAGCCGCAAGACAGGCAGGCAGGAAAATGGAAGGAGAGGTGGAAAGAAAGCAACTTTAAATGCATTTTCCAGGCCACCAGCTGGTTTGACTTGGAGAAGTGACTTAAAGAGAGAAACGCTTTCTTCAAGCTGGCCAATGGGATAGTGGGGGCTTTGGGAGCCACGCAATATTTGTGAAAGAGCAACATGTGGCTCCTGAGCTGCGGTTTGGCCACCCCTGCCCTCGAGTCCACCCTCCAAAGCATCGATTTTCTCTAGGGGAACAGATCTCTGTAGTCTGGAAAGAAGCTGTAATTCTGGGGGATCCCCAGGTCCCACCTGGAGGCTGGCACCCCTTCACAAAGGAACTGCGGGGATTTGTGTGCACGAGAGCATAAGTAGCAATTTGATTTTTACCTTTTCCCAAATAAATAAGTAAACAGAACACTTTCCCACTCCTGATAGGCAGTCTGTTAAATAAAAATCACAAGTAAAGTAAAGCTGGGGGTACCCATCGGCAGGGAGGCGCAGACGATGTTGTCACCCCCCTTTCCATAGTGCAGTTGCTGACGAGGTGAGAGAAGGCTGGAGCTTGGCTTGAGTTGCCAACCTCCAGGTGAGCAAACTACAGCAGTAACAGTGAATAAATACATTGAAAATTGTCCCTGAGTATGTTTCATAAATTTACAGTAACAAGAATCTTCACATGTAGGACACTAAGTAAAAAAACACTCGCAATTCATACATTCTATACTCAGGGACAATTTTCAATGTATTTATTCAGTGTTCCAAGTTTCAGATTGTGTATGATTGTAGTTTCCATTATTTATTCACGGATATTGTTGTAGTTTGCATTCTATCTCATGGATCTCCCCACCCCCCACCCCCTGGGGTTGCCAATCCCCAGGTGGGTATAATCAACAAAAAGGAATCACAGTTGATAAGACGTACTGCCTAACAGTGTTTACTAAAAGCATTTTAAACCCTTTTTAAATTATTAAAAAGGTTTTAAAATGCTTTTATTAAACATCGTTAGCCAGTACATCACAGCATTTGTTTCATTTAATCCCCAGGTGGGGGCAGGGGATCCCCCCCCCCCCGGTTTGGAGGCCCTTCCCCCGCTTCAGGGTCATCAGAAATCAGGGGGAGGGGGAGGGAAATGTCTGCTGGGCGCTCCATTATTCCCTGTGGAGACCAATTCTCATAGAGTATAGTAGAGAATTGATCTGCGGGTATCTGGAGCTTGGGGGGGGGGCTGTTTTTTGAGATAGGGGCACCAAATTTTCAGCATAGCATCCGGTGCCTCTCTTCAAAATACCCTCCAAGTTTCAAAAAAGATTGGGCCAGGGGATCTAATTCTATGAGCCCCAAAAGAAGGTGCCCCATCCTTCATTATTCCCAATAGAGGGAAGGCATTTAAAAGGTGTGCGTTCCCTTTCAATGTGATGGCCAGAACTCCCTTTAAAGTTCCGTTATGCTTGTCACAAGCTTGCTCCTGGCTCCACCCCCAAAGTCCCCAGATGTTCCTTGAATTGGACTTGGCAACCCTTCCTCCCCCCCATCTCTTTATTGTAACCTCCAGATGAGGTCTGGTGATCTCCTACAATTAAAACTCATCTCCAGCTTATAAAGATCAGTTCTCCTGGTTGGGAAAATGGCTAATGTGGAGGGAGGGCTCTATGCCATTTAGGGTTGCCAATCCCCAGTTGGGGGCAGGGGATTCCCTGGTTTGGAGGCCCTCCCCCCGCCTCAGGGTCATCAGAAAGTGGGGGAGAGGGAAATGTCTGCTGGGAACTCTATTATTCCATATGGAGACTTATTCCCATAGTGTATAATGGAAAATTTATCCATGGGTATCTGGGGCTCTGGGGGGGGGGCTGAATTTTGAGGTAGAGTCACCAAATTTTCAGTATAGCATCCAGTGCCTCTCTCCAAAATACCCCCCAAGTTTCAAAAAGATCGGACCATGGGATCCAATTCTATGAGCCCCAAAAGAAGTTGCCCCTATCCTT
The DNA here is from genome assembly GCF_032191835.1 of Heteronotia binoei. Classification (NCBI taxonomy): domain Eukaryota; kingdom Metazoa; phylum Chordata; class Lepidosauria; order Squamata; family Gekkonidae; genus Heteronotia; species Heteronotia binoei. The sequence goes on from NC_083240.1 coordinate 35,158,018, forward strand.
CATTTCCTATGGAAAGGAAAGGTCCCCTGTGTAAGCACCAGTTGTTTCCGACTCTGGGGTGACAATGTTTTCACGGCAGACTTTTTACAGGGTGGTTTGCCATTGCCTTCCCCAGTCTTTTACACTTTCCCCCCAGCAAGCTGGGTACTCATTTTACCGACCTCAGAAGGATGGAAGGCTGAGTCAACCTCGAGCCGGCTACCTGAACCAGCTTTCGCTGGGATCGAACTCAGGTCGTGAGCAGAGCTTAGCACTGCAGTACTGCAGCTTTACCACTCTGTGCCACGGGGCTCTCTGTTTCCTATGGAAGGAAGGCATTTAAAAAGGTTTGTGGTCCCTTTAAATGTGATGGCCAGAATTCCCTTTGGAGTTCAATTATGCTTGTCACACCCTTGCTCCTGGCCCCATCCCCAATGTCTCCTGGATCCACCCCCAAGGTCGCCAGATATTTCTTGAATTGGACTTGGCAACCCTAATGCCATTATAGGCCACTGAGGTTATACTTCCAGTCTCCCACCCATCCTAATTCCACTTCCAGATCTTCAGGAATCTTCCAAGTTCCAACCAGTTGTTGACAACCATAAATCCAGGGCTGGATCTAGGGAGAAGCGGAGGGAGCACTTGCCCTGGATGCTGCCTAGGGTTGCCAAGTCCAACCCCAGAAATATCTGGGGACTTTGGGGGTGGAGCCAGGAGACACTGGGGTGGAGCTAGGGGGGAGGGGGGGAAACAACACCAGGGAGCGTGGCGAACCGCCCCGTCTCGGAGCGGGCGACGCCGCTGTGCTGCTGCCGCCTCTTCTCCGCTCGCCATGGCTGCTCCTCCGAGATGGGCTCAGGCTGAGCCCATCTCGGAGGAGCAGCCACAGCGAGCGGAGAAGAGGCGGCAGCGGCGCAGTGGCCTCGCCCGCTCCGCCTCTGGGGTGGAATCGGAGGGGGGTGGGTGGAGGCGGGCCGTGGGCGTGGCGAGCCGCGAGTCCGGGTCCTAGAAGGGCCCAGATTCGCGGCTCGCCATGCTCCTGGCCTGCCTCGCCCTCCCCTGCACTGCTGCCACCTCTTGGCTGCTCCTCCGAGATGGGCTCAGCCTGGGCCCATCTCGGAGGAGCAGCTGCGGTGGGCGGGGAGGGGGCGGCAGCGGCGTGGCGGCCTCGCCCGCTCCGGGATGGGGCGGCTCACCATGCTCCCCAGCGCCATTTCCCCCCTCCCCCCGCTTCCGTTTTTTTGGGGAGCGGGGGAAGAGGGTGGAAATCCTGGGGTCCCCCGCCAGGGCGGGAGGGTTGGGAAGCCTAGTGCTGCCAGAGCAGGGAGGCGCCAAATTGGGTAAGGAGTCCATTCTTTTCTGTGGGCCCATAAGATAGAATGGGCCTGAAAGGGGGCGTCATTTCTTAATTTTACCCCTTGCTCAAAAAACATGTGGATTCAGTCCTGCCTAAATCTCCAAACAACAAAGAACCGCCCCCCCCAGTACTCCCCCCGCCACAAGTGTCCAGGAATTTTCCAAGGCAGAGTTTGCAACCCTAACTATGGTGGGTTCATGAGCAAGAGGAGCTGGTGTGGGACTGCAGGAGGTAACCTCTTTCCCCAGTACTTGCAAATGTTGGTCTGCACAAAATTTTAAAATACAATGAAATACATTTAACACGTTTCGTTAGGGCCAACCAAATCAACACAAAACACTGTGTGTGCTTTTGAGCTCACCAGAATTCTTCCTCAGGCTGGATGTTACAAACTTGAAAAGACAAAACTGCGGGGGAAGCATATTTATCATGCCACAATGTTAGGACATCCTCTGTCAGATGCCCACAGGCAAACAGCTTAACTTTATTGCTGGTGTTAGGTTACAGCACATTCTCTGGAAAGCAGCACTCATTCCATGACTTCAAGGCTTTGTTCATTCACTGAAATGCAGAAACCAGGCAAAGTTCACCCCAAATCATCTCAAATGCCAGATGAGACACACAGTTCTCTTGCAGGCTGAGAGCAATGGGAAGCATGTAGAAGTCTCCGTATTTGCAGAATCCGAGATAAATTTTAATAGAGTAAATTAACGCCAAATTGGGTGGTATTACTTTGTGTTCAAGGACATATCCCCCCTCCCCTGCCCCATCTGCTTTCATTCTGTTGACAATTCCCTCTCATTTGGAGTTAAAATTAGGCATCCTTAAAGTAGAAAAACTTGCACAGCCCCCGTTGGTCTACACCAGGGGTGGCCAAACTTGCCTAACATAAGAGCCACACAGAATAAATGTCAGATGTTTGGGAGCCACAAGACGTGAACATCAGATGTTTGAGAGGCACAAGACAGGAAGGCAGGCAGGCAAATAGCTGGGAGGAGGGAGAGAGAGGTGGAAATAAAACAACTTTAACTTTAAATGCATACTCCAAGCCGCCAGCTGGCTTGGCTCAGAGAAGTGATTTAAAGAGATAAATGCCTTTTCCAAGACAGCCAATGGGTGGTGGGAGCTTCAAGAGCCACACGGTAAGTGTGAAAGAGCCACATGTGGCTACAGAATCCTGGTCTACACAGAATCCAAAAACAAGAACAAAATCTGTGACACTTTTTGTTACAACCAGTCCAATTGACACAATGCATTGTGCAAGCATTCAAAAGGTGCCCCGTGCCAAGCAAGAGTAAAGGCATGCCATGGCCCCTGCAAAGGGGTGAGATTGCACCTCAAATCATGGGCATCAATCCCAAATAAGAATCACACTGTTAAGGAATCCAGGTTTTAGAAGACATTCAGGAAAGTTAATTGTTTATGCAAGAAACATGGGTGCCTTTTAATAACAAAAGTTACCGTTTTCAATGCATTCTTTATTGTAGGTATAATATCTTTTTTTTGCATTGATTCAGCTGGATAGCTGTGTTGGTCTGAAGCAGCAGAACAAAGTCTGAGTCCAGGGGCATCTTTAAAACCAACAAAATTTTATTCAAGATATAAGCTTTTATGGGCACACACACTTCTTCAGATACATTGAAATGGAAGTTACCCATCTATACATATAGGTAGAGGATGAGCAGTAAATTAGCATAAAGCATATTAAAGTTGTTTGACAGGTGCAAGGACTGAACTGGAGTAACAAGCTTAGTTTACATAGTTGCCAATAGTTTGGGTTTAATTTGGAGGGGGGTGACATAGTCAAGGAAATAAATATCTCAAACTCTTAATTGCAGAATGCTGAGAGTAATTAACTAAGACCCTGCTATGATGCTCCGTCTGTCTTCTCTCAAGCGCAGAGGTAACCCTACAGCATCTGCTACTGTGAGGTGAGATGATTAACTGTGCAAGATATCTTCTCTGTCCCCAGACCAGAGAAATACATTCCAATCTACCATTCCAAATTACATTGCATTCTACTATTCATTACATTACAAATCTACTATTCCAAATAAGAAATCAAATAAAGAAGATGTATAGCTGTTCTGGGGGATTGATGGGAATACAGATGTAAGTTGTGAATGAGGTTAGCAAAAAAACAAATATCTGTGTTAAGCCCTGGAGGTTCCATTGTTCTGAGTGTTGTAATTACTTAGAACTCTGCAATTTCCCTTTCTAGTCTGTTCCTGAAGTTCTTTCGTAATAAAAAACCTACTTTTAGGACACCCATTGAATGTCCTGGAAGGCTGAAGTGTTCTGCTACAGGTTTCTCAGTCTTACGATTCTTGATCTCAGATTTGTGTCTATTTATCCTTTGTCCATTATAGGGTCTGACCTGCTTTGCCCTATGTAGAAAACCAAAGGACATTGTTGGCATTTAATGGCATATACAGTGTTAGAAGATGAGCAAGTGAATGATCCTGAGATGGCATAGTTGATGTTGTTAGGGCCTGTGATCATGTTGTCTGGATGTATGTGGCAACAAAGTTGGCATCTGGGTTTATTGCAAGCTTTAGTACCAATGTTCATGTTCAAGTTAGATGTATTATTGTGGGTGAGGAGTTGCTTAAGATTGGGGAGCTGTCTGTGCGCAAGAAAAGGTCTGCCCACCCCCCGTGCTTGTGAAAGAGAACTGCCCATTATTCAGCAGAGATGCGAGTTGATGATGCATTGAACTGTTTTGAGTTGTGAGCTGTATGTGATGGATCCAGGTGGGCAGCCGTGTTGGCCTGAAGCAACAGAACCAAGTTGGAGTCCAGTCGCACCTTTAAGACCAACCGAGTTTTATTCAGAATGTCAGCTTTTGTATGCATGCAGACTTCATCAGGATCAGGCAATGGAATGGGGTACAGTGAGCAGAGCTGCATATAGCTGGCGAGCAGTGGTTAGGAATGCAAAGTGGTACAAACTTAGAATCCAGCGGCAAAACAGTGACATTCACAAACTGAAAGAACATTTATTAACGTCACCATTTTGCTCAATGCACACAAACAATTGCAACTGTGTGCCAGGGCATCTCTTGTCTCAAGGAACTTCCCCAATCACAAGCAGGGAGCAATAAAGAAATTCCTTGGGGACAGTCGTCCCACTTCTTTCAACCTGATGGATTTCACTCCATCGTTGCTCATCCGTGTTCTGCATTGAGCAGGAAACCACATCTGCCTGCACATCTCTGCCCTGAGGCTCTGTTTTCACCTGCATTGTTGATAAGAACCCTCAAGGTGAGGCTCAGTCTTAGGAAGAAATCCACAAAAGCTCGTCCGATAACAGGTCTGCCAGGCCCAGGGTCAGGAAGAGAACCTCATTATCCCCACTTTACTGAGGGCAGAGAAAGGTGAAGAGAAGTGCTTGTATTGGATCCAAGGACTCTGGAACCAAGGCAGATAAGTTTCCTTACACTCAGAGTAGTAGCCAGAACTGGAATGAGAATAAATTTGTTTTACCCAGCTCTGAGCCTTGCTATGCAAGGAAGCGCAGGTTAGAAACCTAATAAATAAATAAATGGAAGCATGCAGGCAATGTAGGCAACAATTACTGCAGGTGGTGGGAGAGCATGCAAGCGGGTAAGAGAATGGTGCACAAGCAAGTGGGTGCATGGGCAAGAAAAATGCCTGGTAGCATTCTCCACCGAGGGCCTCCAAAATGTGGAGCTGACGCTGATTTGTGTGCTGTGTTGTTGTTGTTCAGTCGCACAGTTGAGTCCAGCTCTTTGCGACCCCATGGACCGAGTCACGCCAGGCCCTCCTGTCTTCCACCATCCTCCGAAGTCTGCTCAAATTCGTGTTTGTTACATCAGTAACGCTGTCCAGCCATCTCATCTTTTGCCGTCCCTTTCTTCTTTTGCCTTCTGTCTTTCCCAGCATCAGGGTCTTCTCCAGGGAGTGCTTCCTTCTTATTTGAGCTTCAGCATCTGACCTTCCAGGGAACAGTCTGGGTTGATTTCCCTTGGGACTGACTGATTGGATCTTCTTGCAGTCCAAGGGGCTCTCAAGAGTCTTCTCCAACACCACAATTCAAAAGCATCTGTTCTTCTGCGCTCAGCCAAGTCTCACAGTCATATATTACTACTGGGAATACCATCACTTTGACTATACGGACTTTTGTTGGCTGGATGATGTCTACTTTTTATTATACTGCCTAGGTTTTCTGTCCCTGTGCTCCCAAGGAACAGACATCTTTTAATTTCATGGCTACGGTCACCATCAGCCATCACCATCTGCAGTGATCTGCAGTGCGCTGTGTTAACATTCACAAATTGCTTCTGCAGTTGTGGGAAAGTATCCTCCTGGTTCCCCGATGCGCTTAACCTCTCTGCTACAGGGACTGGAGATTCAACGTGTGACACAATGCCCTTTTGAGGAGGGCAGGGAGCTCAACCCGTCTATCTTGCAAGTCCCTCCTCCTGCAGTGTTCCTGAGGCTCTGCTGACGGGTGTATGTGTATGGGGGTGAACTGATTGGCAACTGGCTCACTGTTGCTAGCTCAGGACTAGGGTCTGAGGGGCTGTGCGATGGTTCCTTGTTGAGGAACTATGGTATGTCGCCCTCTTGCATAAAACAACCTCTTCCTGCTACACCTCTGCTGCTGGCTGTGGGTTGGGGTCAGGTCCACTAGTGCAGCGGTCCCCAACCTTTTTGGCACCAGGGATTGGTTTTGTGAAAGGGAATTTTTCCATGGACCGGTGTGGGTGTGTGTGTGTGGGGGGGGGAGAGGTGATGGTTTCGGGATATGATTGTGCACTTTATTGCTATTAGTTTGGTGTAGGGGTTAAGTGTGCAGACTCTTATCTGGGAGAACCAAGTTTGATTCCCCGCTCCTCCACTTGTAGCTGCTGGAATGGCCTTGGGTCAGCCATAGCTCTCACAGGAGTTGTCCTTGAAAGGGCAGCTGCTGTGAGAGCCCTCTCCAGCCCCACCCACCTCACAGGGTGTCTGTTGTGGGGGAGGAAGATAAAGGTGATTGTAAGCGACTCTGAGATACAGAGTGGAGGGCAGGATATTGTTGTAGAAAAAATTTGGTTGGTTCTCTTATGAAGACAGCCATTTATAAAAGCCTGTGCTTAAATGATTTAAGCCATTTAAAAAAAACAATGTTTACATCATCATCTTATAATTACATTGCAATATATAATGAAATAATTATACAACTCATGACCTGGTTGCAAACAGGCTATGTACTGGTCCTGGTTGGGACCCCTGCACTAGTGGACTTGTCCTCAGAGAAGTCTTCAGCATCCCTTTGCTCTGCTGGGCTTGGCTGGTCCATAACAGCTCCTGGAGGGGTGGGGGAGCTGCAGAGCAAGGGCTGCATGCAGAAGCAAGACCGTGGCACTCAGCAGGCTGGGGCTTTCCATTACGTCTAAATACCATGCTTTGTCTGCCCTCTGCTGCTTCGTGATGTCTTGCCGCTGTGCTTGCTGCCTCCCCCCCCCCATGAGTTAGTAAACTTACCTCTGCCACTTTGGATCACCAAAGCCGAATGCTCAGATAAATCCATGGAACACTGACCGACTGAGAGTTGCCAACTATGAGAGTAAGATGGAGCCCTACTGGCAGAGGAAGGAAGGCTGTGAGCATTAAATGCTGCAAGCCACCTCACATAGATCCACCCTCTTCACGCCCTGCTTTTTAGAGATTCCCAAGGCTGTTGGAAACCAAAGGGTCCTTGATCTGATCCCACAAGCATGGGGAATCCAAGCCATGCATGGTACGTAATTTAGTCTCAGATGTAAGTTCGTATGGCTTGTGGTGGGAAGAAGAAGATGATATTGGATTTATATCCCGCCCTCCACTCTGAAGAGTCTCAGAGCGACTCACAATCTCCTTTCCCTTCCTCCCCCACAACAGACACCCTGTGAGGTGGGTGGGGCTGGAGAGGGCTCTCACAGCAGCTGCCCTTTCCAGGACAACCTCTGCCAGAGCTATGGCTGACCCAAGGCCATGCTAGCAGGTGCAAGTGGAGGAGTGGGGAATCAAACCTGGTTCTCCCAGATAAGAGTCCGCACACTTAACCACTACACCAAACTGGCTCTCCAGCATGAACAATCCTCCTCCCCCAAGCCTAGGTAGCCCTCTGCCAGTATGCCATTAGAGGGCCAGCTAGCACCACTCCCATGGCACAGAGAGGTAAAGCTGCAGTACTGCAGTCCAAACTCTCTGCTCATGACCTGAGTTCGATCCCAGAGAAAGCTGGGTTCAGGTAGCCGGATCAAGGTTGACTCAGCCTTCCATCCTTCCTAGGTCGGTAAAGTGAGGATCCAGCTTGCTGGGGGGAAAGCGTAGATGACTGGGGAAGGTGACGGCAAACCACCCCATAAAACGTCTGCCGTGAAAATGTCATGATGCGATGTCACCCCAGAGTCGGAAATGACTGGTGCTTGCACAGGGGAATACCTTTACCTTTCTGGCACGAGGAAGGAAGCACCGTCTCACTATCCCAAGAGTCCCCAACCTGTGGCCTACAGGCCCCATGGGCACCCTCTTGAGCTCTTTCTGTGCAGCCCTCCAACCTGCTTTTTTTTTTTTCTTTGCTGCTATCACCCTTAAGGTGTTTTCCCTCAGACTTGCACTGTTCTTCCTGCCTCAGGAGGCACCACCTATTGTTTTTCTTCCTGTTGTTTTCTTGCAAAAAACACAACTGCAACATCGTTTCTTCTGGTCTCCATGGTTCTTTCTGTCAACCCCCTCTTGATCTTATCCTCCATACTAGCATTTTGGCTGCCCTGGGAGCTTTACTAGCCAGCAAAGCACAGATACCCATACCACTCCAGTTTTTCACTCCTTTGCTCCATTCGTTACCGTGTTGAAGGCTATATATACGTGTAAGGCAGATAAAGCAGCTCTGTGAACGGGTACTGGAGATGTCCAATTCTATGTGCCCCAAAAGAAGATGTCCCCATCCTCTATTATTTCCAAAGGAGGGAAGGCATTTAAAAGCTGTGCAGTCCCTTTAAATGTGATGGCCAGAACTCCCTTCAAAGTTCAATCATGCTTCTCACAATCTTGCTCCTGGCTCCACCCCCAGTCTCCTGGCTCCACCTCCAAACCCCCCAGATATTTCCTGCGTCAGACCTGGCAACCCTACTGGTCAGAGCTGGATTAATAATTAGGCCAAGTAGACACTAGCCTATGGGCCCTCAGGCCTTTAGGGGCCCCGGGCTGGCTTCTCTCCACGGTTTCCCCCCTGCTTGCAGCTCTCCCAGCCTGCACACACAGCCAGCAACTGAACCGCTCTTTGCCCAACATGCCTGGTGTGGCTGCTGCTGGTGGTGTTGCCAAGTTTGCCTCTCTCTGCCTCTCCCCCACAGCTTTGTCAAAGGGGCTTTTAAGAAGGTGGCTGCAGCAGGGTCCATGGGCAGCGGGGTGGGCGCTCAGACTCTGAGATAATTTGCAAGGGCCTTCCCAAGATTTCAATTGCCTAGGAGTCTCCACAGAGTTTAATCCGGTGCTGCTTACTGGTAGGTCAGAGCCATAATCCATTAAAAAAATTCTGTGCATATGGCCCAGTCATGTAGTGAATAGGAAAGCACGGGTCTCTTTGCCATGGTCAAAATGAAATGCCTTCTAATAGCACCTGGGGTGGGGTGGATTTGATGGGAAAGGGGAGAGTTAGGCTAGGGTTGCCAATCCCCAGGTGGGGGCAGGGGATCCCCCACTTTGGAGGCCCTCCCCCTGCTTCAGGGTCATCAGAAAGCGGGGGGGAGGGGAGGGAAATGTCTGCTGGGAACTCCATTATTCCCTATGGAGACATCCCCATAGAAAATAATGGCAAATTGATCCATGGTTATCTGGGGGCTTGGGGGGGGGCTGTTTTCTGAGGTAGAGGCCCCAAATTTTCAGCATAGCATCCAGTGCATCTCCCCAAAATGCCTCCCAAGTTTCAAAAAGATTGGACCAGGGGGTCCAATTCTATGAACCCCAAAAGAAGGTGCCCCTATCCATTATTTCCTATGGAAGGAAGGCATTTGAAAGATGTGTGGTCCCTTTCAATGTGATGACCAGAACTCCCTTTGGAGTTCAATTATGCTTGTCACATCCTTGCTCCTAGCTCCACCCCCAATGTCTCCTGGGTCTACCCCCAAAGTCCCTAGATATTTCTTGAATTGGACTTGGCAACCCTGTTAGGCTCCTGAAACTTTACTTCCCATATTTTTATTTATTCAAGGATAATATTGAAAGTCTGGAACTGCTTCTCTAAAAATTCTGAAAGTCTGCAAAAGAAAGTGCTGTTTTGAAGAAACAAAAAATTGCAGATGGGCACTGTGTCTTTGATGACAAATGGACTATTGAATACTTTGTTTTCAACAAGGATAAAGCAGTTTGCCTGATGTCTTGAAATTGTCTCGGTATTAAAGGAGTACATCATTAAAAGGCACTTTGAATCCTGTCACAAGAGCTACTCAATATATCAAGGAGAGGAGCGAGTGAACAATTATCTTTAAAAATTAATTTTTTAAAAAATAATTTTTGAAGCAATATTGTTTGAGGAAGCATGGTGAGAATCTGTCTACTGTGAGGGCCAAATAACATGTTACTAAATGAATTGCTGAGAGCTATTCACTGATGGTGAATTTGGCTAAAAGTGTGTGGCTAAAGTAATGGAGGAAATGTGCCCTGATAAGGTATCTTGTGTTAGTTTTTTCAGTTTATCTGCATCTACAGATGTGTTGAAAAAAAAAAAGAAGAGCTGCCCATGTCACTGATTGTCAAGGCAAAAATGGTTGACACCCCCCCCCCCTCCCCGCTTTGGCACTAGATGAGAGCAATAATATTATAGATACTGCCAACCAGTGTTCCCTCTAAGCTGAGTTAGCATGAGCTAGCTCACAGCTTAACCTCCAGCTCACACATTTTTGTCTTAACTCAGGAAAAATGGCCCCAGAGCACAATAATTTCTGTAGCAGCTCACAACTTTAATACCAGCAGCCCACAAAGTAGAATTTTTGCTCACAAGACTCTGAAGCTTAGAGGGAACATTGCTGCTAACTACTACTATTTATCAGGAGGAGAGATTTCAGCTTCAGAATGACAGAAGAGTTGTGTGCACTGCAGAATTTGAAAGGCACTACAACTGCAGAAAACATTCTTGAAGGCATGTAAATGAGTAGCAAATCTCGGTCTGAGTTGGGATAAATTGAAAAGCATCACAGCTGACGGTGCAAGAAATATGGTGGGAAGTAAAGCTGGTGTAGTTGCAAGAATCCATGAAGAGATACTAAAATCAGGGCTTTTTCTGTAGCAGGAGCTCCTTTGCATATTAGGCCACACACCTCTGATGTGGCCAATCTTCCAAGAGCTTACAGGGCTCTTAGTACAGGGCCTATTATAAGCTCCAGGAGGACTGGTTGCATTGGGGGGGCGTGGCCTAATATGCAAAGGAGTTCCTGCTACAAAAAAAGCCCTGACTAAAATTAATCAATACAGGCTATAACGTTAAGAAGGCACCTGATATTTTCTTGTTGGGATTACATATGGAAAAATTCCAAAAGAAAGATAGAACGATAATCTGCACGGATTTTATATGCGCAAATGTGGAAACAAGATAAAATACCAGAAGTATGGGAATGGACTTTGAAAGTTATGTATTGGAGTGAAATGGACAAACTTACAAGAATCTTAAAAGAGAAAGATTTAGAGAACTTCAAAAATGACTGGAGAAAATTTTAAAAAATATATAGAAAAACAATAGAATGTTAAAGAACATCTGGTGATTTTTGATAATGGTTAACTTTCAAAGAAACAATATATGGATTATAGTTAATGGACTACTGGATTAATGGATAATATTTGTTTTTGTTTTTCTATTTCTAATAATGAAGAAGAACTGATATGGTGATGGATTATTATTAGAACTTCTGGGTTTTGTGGGGTTTTTTCGAAAAAAAATTCTTTGATAGAGTTTATTACCTTTTAACAAGTAAGATTAAATAACAATATGGGGACATTTGTTAAGAGGCATGCACTGCTGGGGGGTCATAAAATGGGAGGGGTGGGGAGAAAAAGTTATATATGTGTATTAACATTTAATGATAAATGATGATATGTGGATACCGTATATTACAATACAATAAATTGTTTTTACACAAAAAATAAAATTAATCGATAGACTTCCCGTGCAATTTCACTGCATAATCTGTCAACAAGGCTTGTGTAGTAAGATTCTTCAGTGGGAAAGTGCGATGCATATTGTATCCAGTATTAATTACAACAGGAATCACAGCCTACTCATCATCAGTTTCAAAACTTTCTTTCAGCAATAAATGCAGAATATGGAGATGTATTGCACCATATGGAAGTCAGGTGGCTTAGCAGGGACAAAGTCCTCAAACATTTTTTCAGGCTCCAAATGTTTTTTTCAGTCTTCATCATGCATCGATGTCTTTTTTCATCAGAAAAAGGTCAAGAAGTACTTTCTGACCCTGGATGGATTTTTGATTTGGCTTTCTTAACTGATCACCGAGCTTCGGAACTCATATAATCTAAGGTTGCAAGGAGAAGGAAAGCTTGTGTGTGACATGTATTCTGAATTGAAAACTTTTGAAGCAAAACGAAATGTTTTTGTGAAGCAATTTGGTGGAAGAAATTTTTCAAACTTCTCATGTTGCAGTGAACTAAAATCTGAGGAGGATGGGAATTTACAATCCAATATTGAAAGACACATCAAAGCACTGAACCTGTTGCAGGTAGAATTCCAGAACAGATTCACTAGGTTGCCATAAGCACAGAAAGGAAATAAGAACGTTTCAGAACCCATTTGAAGTAGCATCAGGAGATGCAAGAAACTTTTCAGATGGAACTAATTGATTTGCAAGCCAATGATCATCTCAGGGTCATTTACAAAGAAGATAGTTAGATTTCAAGTGTGGGTTATCTGGTATATTTATCAACCTAAAGAAATTTGCTGCAGGCATGTTCACATTCTTTAGCACCACATACATCTGGAGAGCCAGTATGGGGTAGTGGTTAAGTGTGCAGACTCTTATCTGGGAGAACCGGGTTTGATTCCCCACTCCTCCACTTGCACCTGCTAGCATGGCCTTGGGTCAGCCATAGCTCTGGCAGAGATTGTCCTTGACAGGGCAGCTGCTGTGAGAGCCCTCTCAGCCCCACCCACCTCACAGGGTGTCTATTGTGGTGGGGAAGGAAGGTAAAGGAGATTGTGAGCCGCTCTGAGACTCTTCGGAGTGGAGGGCGGGATACAAATCCAATATCTTCATCTACCTCACAGGGTGTCTGTTGTGGGGGAGGAAGGTAAAGGAGATTGTGAGCCGCTCTGAGACTCTTCGAAGTGTAGGGCGGGATATAAATCCAATATCTTCTTCTTCTTCTGTGAACAAACTTTTTCCAAGATGAAATTTGTGAAATCCCAGTGTTTAGGGATTTACAAGACTTACAGGTGAACATTTACATGCCATTTTAAGGATGTCTGTCACAAACCTTGACTTGAACATTAATGCTTTGGCTTACAGGAAACAGTCACAAAAATCACACTGACTAGGTAAGCATGTGCAGCTAGGATCTGACACTATTGTTCCAAAATGGATTATATTCAAGTTAACCTTTCTTCATTGACATCTGATTGTTTCCTTTTGATCTAAATAGGTAGGTTAATATTTTTGTTACGTTTTAAGATGCAGCCCTCTTTAGGCATTGGGCACTCTAACGTGGCCCCCGCGTGCCAAAATGTAGGGGACCCCGTCCCATCCCATTCCAACCTGAGGCACTGCATGCTGTGAGGCACTGTGATAATTCTTACTTTGTTATTTTATAGCACACAAGTGTCTGGTAAAGTGAATCATGAGGCCTGGTACTTATTAACAGTTGCCTACTGTAGCTCCTGGGTTCAAGACCATGATTCTGTACAACCCCCTCCCCCTCAAATCAGGAACCCTCAAGAAGTTGAATTCAATTGACGCATCCCCTTTAGTCACTTCTCTAGCAAAGAGCATGGTGAATGGCTTTGCTCACATTAATTTTTTGCTTTTGAGCCACGAGTTCTTTAACACAGTTCTGTCCTCTCTTTGGTACTTGGCCACATTGTCGTCTCCAGGGAAGCCAATGAACACTCTTGCCCCATTTATTAATCATATGGAAGGAAGTCTTTTGTCTCGCTCCTTGGGCTCATTGAGATAACTGCCAGGAGGGCAGAAAACTGCAATTTGTCTGGTTAATTCCAATAACGAACGAGACTCTGGCATGCTAACTAGTTATGTGACTCCCTAACCTACTTTGCTTAGATGGTGTGTCCACCTACTCCATGCATGTTGTTGAGTTGCTCTGCACACCAGTTGGCAATACTGACATTTTTGGACTGTGGAAGTTTTCTTTGCACCCTTTATTTGTGATCTAGGGACTTTGCTAGCAACTGCATGTCTAGAAGGTTGGTGAGAGCCTAGATTGCTGATATATAAATTGTGGACAGAAAGCTGCTTCCATGATTTGTATGGTGATTTTTGTATTCGTATGTACTATTTGCCTTTGTATAAAATTGAACCAGAGACTCTTTGAGGTACAGTTGTACTATTCTCTGTTGTACGAAGACACAGAACAAAGTTGTGAATAATATTTTGTATCGGTTTATTGGTTCAAAGTTGTGAATAATATTTTGTATCGGTTTATTAGTGTTTTTTCTTCTTTTGGTTCTCTTACATTGATAACAGATATTATTGTTGATACGGTTGAGACTGAGGCAAAATGAAAGTGTCCCGGAAAAGGATAATGGGCGAGGCTACTGTGTGCCAGCTTGCAGGTGTCAGTAATTGGGCCTTTCTGCCTACACTGTTCTTATCACTTTCAAGGCCAGAATAAAAAATGTGATAATTAGCTCTTCTTGAGAACCTGTGGTTCACTGGATGGGAGGGGGAGGGGGAAGGAGCAGGAATGATGTCATAATCTAGAACAGGGGTGGTCAAACATCCTTAATGTAAGAGCCACATGGAACAAATATCAAATGTTTGAGAGCCACAAGACAGGAAGGAAGGAAGGAAGGAAGGAAGGAAGGAAGGAAGGAAGGAAGGAAGGAAGGAAGGAAGGAAGGAAGGAAGGAAGGAAGGAAGGAAGGAAGGAAGGGAGGGAGGGAGGGAGGGAGGGAGGGAGGGAAGGAAGGAAGGAAGGAAGGAAGGAAGGAAGGAAGGAAGGAAGGAAGGAAGGAAGGAAGGAAGGAAGGAAGGAAGGAAGGAAGGAAGGAAGGAAGGAAGGAAGGAAGGAAGGAAAATACATGAGAGAGAGGTAAGAAAAAAGCAACTTTAACTTTAAATGTATTTTCCAAGCCACTGGCTGGCTTGGCTAGGAAAAGTGATTTAGAGAGAGAAATGCCCCTCTCCAAGATGGCTGATGGGTTGGTGGGGGCTTCAAGAGTCACACAATATGTGTGAAAGAGCCACATGTGGCTCCCGAGCCACAGTTTGGCCCTCCCTATTCCAGAAGGTTCTGGCGAGATAGGACTCTGTTTGGATTAGGACCATCACCTGACACCAGATGCTTGAGACTGTATTTGGGTTAGAAGCCAGAGAGGGGCCATGCTAGCCGTGATTTCAGCGGACTGAGGCCTGGATTATGTCAAGCTCGCTTTGCAATGAACAGCTACATAGAGAATGATGAAGCCTCTTGGACACTGAGACTTTTAAGACCGTGCCACCTAATACCAGGTATCAATGTATTACATAGAAAAGTTAGCTTCTTTGTTCTCAGCTGTACGGCTTTAAGACTTCGTGTTGCCAAGTAACAGATTTATTATTTAAATATGTAATAAACCTCATATATATTTTTAGCCAAGTCTGATTTATTGAGTACAGCTAGACCTGGTCCAGGCTTGGGCTCCTTGACAACCACGGACATCTCTGAAACCTCTTCCTTTGCTCTTATCACTAGCCCTGTAATCTCTCAGCAGCCTCTCCGACAGAAACCGACGGATTGTTTCTCTGATTGGCTGTTTTTGGTATCTTTGCCACAGAAAACAAAAACAGGCAGTTTTACCACATCTTGTTTCTAAATGAAATGCAAGACAAGCCAATCAGTTGCTGGGCAGAGCTCAGCAAATGCGCCAGTCTTTACCAACTACTGTTCTCTGTTGTATACTGAACCTCGCCATGCAAGAAACTTTGTGTAGGCAAGGCTTGTTATAATGTGTTTCTTCTTCTGTGGTAGTAAACCTAGGACTGAGCAGATGCAATTAAAGACGAACAGCAATAACCAATCTTGCACAGTTTATTCCAGAGGGGACATCTTACTTTGGTACTGTCCTGTATTTGGTCCGATATCCCCAAGAGTGGAGCCAGGCACCTAATCTGGGCCCCATTACCTCAAGCCTCCAAGCCCTCCTGAGCGAAGGAGAGCAAAGGGATCCGCCTCAAATCCTCTCGCTTGGCCAAGAAATGTTCAGAGCCCTTCAAGCTCTTAGCCAACCGATATGGTAGCCCCCTCCACCAATCACAGGTCACACCCTCATCCTAACACAGGAGCAGAACACACAAGTAGCTCCGCTGGGGATAAACTGAAGTTTGTAGAATACCTGAGCGTGTTTGAAAGCCAAGAAAAAAAGGCAGAGGGGAAAGACGTGCCACCCCGCCCAAGTAGGTTTTATGACAAACCGTATTTCATTACCGTTATTGCCAGGGCTTGCAACCAGTAAAAACAACAAAAAGGGATTACAGTTGATAAGACAGGCAATGAAAGAAACAAATACTGTGATGTATTGGCTAACAATGTCTAATAAAACCATTAAAAACCTACTAAATATCTTTTTGTACTTCACTAGAAATAACAATTTCACGTAACAATATTATCACAGGTCCATTCTCACAAGAAAGGTGAGGATATAGGTTCATTTCGTCAATGGACTTCCTCAAACTTAAGAATGAATGAATGAATAAATAATTATTATAGAGTAAAAGAGCAATTGGCCATTTATAAGAACAGCTTGCTTCTAATAACAATATTGCAGAGAGCTATTGGCCAGCAAACTCCAGAAGGCTTGTACAGCTGGTTAAATGAATAAGTTTGGCTCCTAATATCAATACATGCACTTAAGTGTCATCGAGTGGATGAGAAAACTTAAGATAGCAGTTGTTGCTGAAGAGCATTAATATTGGGTTGTTACAAGAGGCTGGTAACCCTGCAAGAAATATAGGAAGGATTACTCCCGAGGAAGTCCATTGATGAAATAAGCCTCTATCCGGGTGCTCATAGGACCTTTCTTGTAACTTTGGAATGTGAGAATGGACCTCTGTGATAATATTGTTATATGAAATCGTTATTTCTAGTGAAGTACGAAAAGATATTCAAAAGGTTTTTAAATGGTTTTATTAAACATTGTTAGCCAAAACATCACAGTATTTGTTTCTTTCATTGCCTGTCTTGCAACCAGTAAAGCAGGGAAAGGAATGGTGGGACCCCAGAGAGACCAGCATGTGGGAACCCTCAGGGGTTCAGGCCCAACTCCCAAAGAGCCTGAGTTTTGTGCCTCTGTTGATTCAATGCCATTTGTTCTTTAGCAATCCCTTACTGCTATGCCACAAATAAGACAAAGTCCCCCTCCCCAGTCACCCCAACTCTATCCCAGATACGCTGCCCTCAGAGCAACAAAAGAGGCATTTACTTGGTAAGTCCCAACAGTTTCTCACTGAATTCCCACAGCTTCTTGGCAACGGCATCATCACAGGCCTGGGGATAGGGTTCCTGCAGCTTGCAGTCAGCAAAATAGTGGCCGCTGAACTTCTCGATCCCCTCCTGAGTGGCACAATAGATAGTTGTCTGAGCTCCATTCACTGCATCGCGAAAGAAGAGCCAGGACAAAGTGACAAGGATCGGCTTCAGCCAGATGCTAGCATGGCGAAAGAGCTCTGTGTTGACAGGCCCTGAAAGGCAAAGGAAACCACAGTTCTTGTTAGCTCCAGTGAGCCAGGGGAGGAGGAGAGGGGATCTGAACCTGGGGGGTGGAATGACACCTAAGTGCTGCAACTGGTCAGAAAGCCAAATGCGAGAGCCAGGCCTCGGATTCAGCAGGAGCTCACAGGAGCGCAGCTCCTGAACATATGAACATATGAAGCTGCCTTATACTGAATCAGACCCTAGGTCCATCAAAGTCAGTATTGTCTACTCAGACTGGCAGCAGCTCTCCAGGATCTCAAGCTGAGGTTTTTCATGCCTACTTGCCTGGACCCTTTTCAGTTGGAGATGCCGGGGATTGAACCTGGGACCTTCTGCTTATGAAGCAGATGCTCTATCACTGAGCCACCGTCCCTCCCCAACCTTTCTGAGGGTTCCCCCTCCCCCCCCACCTATCTTGTCCATTAAATAGTAGGTGCAGCTGTATAACAATCCCTGGATTAGGAGAGTGGGCAGCCAGACAGCCACCAGGGGCTTTATCATGCCCCCAGCAGCCTTTATTAACCCTTGGAGAAGCCCGCACCACCCTTTCTCCACTTCTTATGTGATTTTGGGTGGCAGGTGGCTTGCTTGCCTTTTGATGGGGGGGAGGGTGGACAAGGAGGGCCCCAGGTGAGCGAGGCCTGCTTCGGCTGGCTGGATCTCTAGCCAGCCCAAGCAGGCTTCACTCGCCTGGGGCTCTCCTTTAATTTATTTATTTATTTATTTATGATTTAGATCCCGCCCTTCCCACAAAGATGGCTCAGGGCGGCTCACAACAAATAATAAGACAAAAATTAAATTAACATTTAAATATATAAGCAGTTAAAACAATCAAAACATTTAAAAACCTTAAAACATAAAACCTTATAACAGTATGAGTAGCAAGAATCTGGTAAAGCTACATTAGTTCCCATATCAGTTAGATGTAAGCTAGCCGGAAGAGGGTTGTCTTACAGGCCCTGCGGAACTGAGTAAGGTCCCGCAGGGCCCTTACCTCCTCCGGTAGCTGGTTCCACCATGTAGGGGCCATGACAGAGAAGGCCCTGTCCCTAGTCGATTTAAGGCGGGCTTCTTTTGGCCCAGGGATAGCGAGAAGGTTTTGGGTTCCCGACTCTCTGGGGAACAATACTCTCTGTTCTTTCTTGCTCTTGGATGGTTGGGGGGTAGCAGCATATGCTAATGAGTTATGCTAATGAGCTCCACCACCTATTTTTCTACAAAACAACCCCTGGCGAGTGCACAGATGGCCATTTCAGGAGGTTTCTCTGAGAAGCATCCATCAAGGCCCTTAGCACTGGGGGACTCAAGGCACGAATTTCAAAAGCTTGCTTATTTCCCTATAACTTCTTAATTGGCTCCAAAAAAAGTAGTAGCTGGTCCCAGTGGAACTTCTGAATGCCCAAAAGGTACAGCTGCCAGCAGATGGCATTATCATAATCATCCTAGCTTTTATATTACTTTACTTCATTTCTATCTTACTTTTCTCCCCAATGTGGCTTATGATGTTCTCCCTATTTATTCTCACAGCCCTCCCCCCCCCCCAATGATGGTAGGTTACACTGAGAGCACGATACTCAGCCCAAAGTCACCCAGCAAGCTTCCATGGCAGAACTGGGATTCAAACCAGCATCTCCCAGATGCTAGTCCAACCCTCTAGTCCAGGGGTGGCCAAACTTGCTTAATGTAAGAGCCACATAGAATAAATGTAAGGTGTTTGAGAGCTACAAGGCATGAACATCCAATGTTTGAGAGACGCTAGGGAGAAATGAAAGCAAACAGACGGGATGGAGGGAGAGGTGGAAAGAAAGTAACTTTGAAAGCGTTCTCCAAGCTGCCAGCTGGCTTGGCTCAGAGAAGTGATTGAAAGAGACAAATGCCTTCTCCAAGCTGACCAACATGGCGGTGGAGGCTTTCAAAGGCCACACAATATGTGTGAAAGAGCCACGTGTGGCTTCCGAGCCACAGTTTGGCCACCCCTGATCTAGAGGTTCCTGAACCAAAGGATCTCAAGGATCCCAGATTCCATACCTCTTTCATTTGGCAAGAGCCAAGTTTACCCACCTGGATGAACCGCATAGCAGGTCACACTGGTCCCTTGTAGTCTGTTAGCCAGCTCTCGCGTATATAGGATGTTGGCCAATTTGCTGTTGCAGTAGGCCAGGAAATATTTCACCAGCCCATCCATACAAGGCTTGTGGATGTTCTGAAAGTCGATCTTTCCTATCCGATGTGCTCCTGAGGCCACCACCACCACGCGACTAGGGGTACAGTGCTTCAGCCGGTCCAAGAGGAGATGGGTCAACAGGAAGTGGCCCAGGTGGTTAACCTGGAAAGTCAGATCGAAGCCATCGGCACTTTTGCCTGGAGACTGAACACCTGTTAGGAAATTCAGTAGCATTAAACAACTGTGGATACCATGGACCACCCAGAAGACAAATAAGTCGGTTCTAGATCACAAGTGTCAAACTCATTTGTTATGAGGGCCGAAACTGACATAAATGAGACCTTGTCGGGCTGGGCCATGTCAGCTTGGGCTGGGCCATGTCAGGCCGGGCCAGATGTGTACCTATTTAAGATTAGGTTCTAGCATTTAAAAAAGTAAAATCATACAAAATTGAATGACCATAAAATCATACCTAAAAAGACACAAAATACTGCTGAAAAACTACAAATATAACAGAACATGGCAGTTACAGCAAACAGATTGGTAAAGGTGTTTAGCCATTTAAGATTAGGTAGCACAGATAAACTTTGTAAAGGATACAGACAAAGGCAATTATTGTTAAAAAAAACCCCAACAACCTTAAAACATCCTTAAAACATCAGCAGTCGGAATTAAAGGTGCTTTCTTGGTGTTTCTCCCATGAGATCTAGGGAACACGGCAAAGGAGGCTTTGGCTCTTTCCTTCCTTCCCCAGGGGACCAGGAGGAGGAGGAGCCTCAGCCAGTAGAAGAGAGGCTTGGCTCAGTAGCTCTGCTGTGCGATTGAGAGAGCCTAACAAAGCAAGTTATTCCTCTTCCTTTCCTCCCCAAGGGAGGAGCCTCAGCCAATGGAGAAAATAGATGTTTTGCTCTGTAGCTTCTGTGCGATTGAGCAAGCCTTGAAAAGCAAGCTATAATGCAGAAGGAAGCAAGAGAGAGGGAGAAGGAAGCAGGTGACAGTCAGTTGCTCAGGGGCCTGACAGGAGCCTCCTGGGGGCCTGATTTGGCCCCGGGCCACATGTTTGACACTCCTGTTCTAGATCAAATCAAGCTGAGCTCTTCTTAAAAGCTAAACTGACTACATTGAGACTATCAGGAAAAGACCCATGGAAAAGACAATAATGCTAGGAAAAGTGGAAGGCAGCAAGAAAAGAGAAAAGACCCAAAATGAGATGGATTGACTCATTCAGAGATGTCACACTGCTCAGTCTGCAAGACCTGAACAAGGCTGTTAACATTAGGAAGAGGAAGAAGAAGAGTGCAGATTTACACCCCGCCCTTCTCTCTGAATCAGAGACTCAGAGCGGCTCACAATCTCCTATATCTTCTCCCCCCACAACAGACACCCTGTGAGGTGGGTGGGGCTGGAGAGGCTCTCCCAGCAGCTGCCCTTTCAAGGACAACTCTGCCAGAGCTATGGCTGACCCAAGGCCATTCCAGCAGCTGCAAGTGGAGGAGTGGGGAATCAAACCCGGTTCTCCCAGATAAGAGCCCGCACACTTAACCACTACACCAAACTGGCTCTGGATGTTTCAGAGGACATTAATTCATAGGGTCGCCATATTTTGGCAGTGACTTGACGGTACATAAACAATTGATACTGTACACCAAAGTCTTTCTTGTCTGAAGAAACTTCCCAAACCACAAGTGGGGAGTGCTAAAGGAATCCCCTGGGGACAGTCGTCCCATTTCATTCAACCCGGTGAACCTCACTCCATCATTACTCACCTGCATTCTGCACCGAGCAGGAAACGGCACCTGATTGCACCTTATAATATAGTGGGTTCAATGCATGGAAGAGGCGAGGTGGTAGTGAACAGTGAACATCAGCTCTTTTATTAGATACAGCATTAGGTAGGCTGCACTTCAAGACTGAGGCACTGGGCCAACTATATACAACCCTGGGTTCCCGTGCAAGCACGCGATTGGATCATTCAAACCAGCAGGGGGCCTGTGATTGGTGCAGGGCAGCAGGGATTTGGATCCTGCTGCCCATTGTCCCCAAGCTCCATTCTTATGGCTCCAATGAGCCAAGAAGGAACACACTATTCAGTCACTTGAGTCCGCATACACAACACACCTCTCCGCCCCGAGGCTCCCACAACACACCTCTCCGCCCCGAGGCTCCCACAACACACCTCTCTGCCCGAGGCTCCCACAACACACCTCTCCGCCCCGAGGCTCCGTCCTCACCTGCATTGTGGATAAGAATGTCGAGGCGAGGCTCAGATTTCAGGAAGGCGTCTACGAAGCCTCGCACTGACTTCAAGTCTGCCAGATCCAGGCTCATGAAAAGAACCTCGTTGTTCCCGCTATCCTGAGGGCAGAAAAAAGTGAAGGCAGGCGCTTATATTAGGTTCGAGGACTCGGGAAGCAAATCAGGCAGGTTTCCCTCCACTCGGAGCAGCAGCCAGAACTGGAATGAGACTGAACGGAAGCATCAAAGAGACCAGGCAAAGGCATGTGCAAAAGCTTCTCCTGGACAGTAGGAGTTAATAGCTGTTGCCGTTTGCAGGATCTGGCAACCTTTAGCAGCCTTAAGCCAGGCTACTGTACGGAGAGAGCCAGTTTGGTGTCATGGTTAAGTGCACGGACTCTTATCTGGGAGAACCAGGTTTGATTCCCCACTCCTCCACTTGCAGCTGCTGGAATGGCCTTGGGCCAGCTGTAGCTCTTATAGCGTTGTCCTTGAAAGGGCAGTTTCTATGAGAGTTCTCTCAGCCCCACCCAGCTCACAGGGTGTCTGTTGTGGGGGGAGAAGATATAGGAGATTGTAAGCTGCTCTGTGTGTGTGATTCAGAGAGAAGGGCAGGGTATAAATCTGCAGTCGTCTTCTTCTTCGTGCCAATAAATGTCAGTCTTGGCAGAAATCTAGACTGAAAAAACATGGCAGATCTCCTGGAAATTAACGGCAGGGTTGCCATCAGCATACTCTGAAGTGGGGCAGCTGCCAAGGCGCGTAGCTACTGGCAGGGTCCACTGCTGCTGATTCCCTCCTGTGACGCTCTCACTCACTCCTTTCCAGGGGTCGTTTTGTAGAAAAATAGGTGGCGGAGCTCATTAGCATAACTAATTAGCATATGCCACTCCCCCCAGCCAAAAGCAACCCGGTGCAAAAAAGGAGAGCCTCAGGCAAGCGAGGCCTGCTTGGGCTGGCTAGAGATCCAGCCAGCCCAAGCAGGCCTCGCTTGCCTGAGGCTCTCTTTGGCTGCCCCCCCGACCCAGCCAAAAGGCTAGCAAGGCACCTGCCACCCAGAATCACATAAGAAGTGGAGAAAGGGTGGTGTGGGCTTCTCCAGGGGTTAATGAGGGCTGCTGGGGGTGGTGGTGGCGGCAAAGTCCCTGGTGGCTGGCTGGCTGGCTGGCTGCCCGCTCTGCCAATCCAGGGATTGTTATGCAGCTGCACCTACTATTCAATGGACAAGTAGGTGGGGAGGAAGAGGGGGGATCCTCAGAAAGGTTCAGGAGCTGTGCTCCTGTGAGCTCCTGTTGAATCTGAGGCCTGCTTCCTTCCACTGCTTGCTTGTGAGGACTTTGTCACCTGTGTTCCCAACAGCCGGGGTTGTGGCCAGGATTTCATGTTTGGTGGGTCCTGCAGCAGCATTTTTGTTTGGGGGGGGGGGGGCGGGGGGCCACCTGGTTTGGCTCTAAACGCTTTCCATGCTTCTCACTTTCTCCAACCCCTGGCCAGATAGCTACCTATTTTTGCTCTCTGACCCTCAGCAAAGAAGGGCATTCATGCTGGCCAGATTTCGTGTACTGCTATTGGCCACCTTCTCTGGAAGATGTAAAAAAAAAATTCCCTACGAACTTAGATGATTGGCCCTGTAGTTTGGGAGATATTGAATCTGTTTCTCACATTTTATTAGCTTGTCCACTTTATATTAAGTCCTGGGGGGAATTTTTGAATCCCCTTCTTTGTACATGGTGTGGCCTTCCTGACAGAGTTAAGGTCCAGCGGTTACTTTCTGGTTACAACCCTCTTATAACCTCTAACGTTGCCTGTTTCCTTCAGCTCGCAATTTGAACCAGGGAAGCTATTAACTGATGTGTTTTGTTGATGCCTTGCTTTGTTCTTGCACTGCATTTTAAAAATTTTGGCTCTTAACATCTTTGATATGCCAATAAAGGTTGTCTGTCTGTCTGTCTGTCATATGAAGCTATGAAGCTGCCTTATACTGAATCAGACCCTGGGTCCATCAAAGTCAGTCTTGTCTACTCAGACTGGCAGCGGCTCTCCAGGGTTTCAAGCTGAGGTATTTCACACCTATTTGCCTGGACCCTTTTTTAGTTGGAGATGCCGGGGATTGAACCTGGGACCTTATGCTTACCAAGCAGATGCTCTATCCCTGTGCCACCGTCCCTCCACCTGTCAGTAAAGCAGCAGCCCCCCCATCTCATTTGTCTAACTCAGTCAACCTTCCAGAGGGATCTGGCTGCAAGTAGGCTTCTGCCCCTCCAAAGACAGAGCACAACCGAAGTCATAGTGACCAAATAACTAAGAATGTATTGAAACAAAATCATACAAACCCGCTCAATAGAAGACTAAATAGCAATAACAAGTCTCCAAAAGGTTTCACAGTTCCATCAAAGGAGTCCCAATGAAGAGGAGGTCAACTTGATTATTCCTGCTTCAAATCCTCTTCTAGCATAGGGTGCTCCAACCACATATCTCAATCAAAAGCTCAGAAAAAAATATCAAAGTGTTTCTGATGCATCAATAAGTTGCAAAAAGTTGCACAGCCCACAAGATTCTTTTTCAGTGCGTCCAAAGACTGCACACGGAATTCTCAATGGACAAATGGGACAGAAAGTCTCCAGTAAGATTTCAAAACAGCACTAAACTCTAAACTGGAGCCTCTGATTGGCAGGGGGTGGCGGTGAGCTTTTAAAGAGCCTGGAAGGCACTTTCCCCGGCCTTAACGTGGTAAAAACGGAGCCGCCACGGGGAGGAGGAGCCGCCGCGGGGAAGGGGGGGGGTGGCGAGGCTGTGCGGTGCTAGGGGGGGGGGCAGGGCAGAGACTGCGCAGCCCGGTTGCTGATGGGCCACAGACGGGTACTGGAGAGTCAGTGTGTGACACAACACCCTTTCGAAGAAGGTGGGGAGTGCTCACCCTCCGGATGTCATAGACGGCTGCTTCTGATCGTGCTTTGTTGCGGCAGGCCACGATGACACGAGCTCCTCTCCGGGCTAGGTCCAGCGCAGTCTCTTTCCCAATTCCTGTGTTGCCACCTGGAAAAGCCCAGCAGAGAGGTAAGTCAAGAAAAAGGACTTAGAGCAGCCCAGCCCCTGCAGTGTGAGCAAGCACAAATTTGCATCGGTTCCCAACACAATTCTCTGCCTAGGCTGGGTGTGCAAACCTCTTTGCACATCACAGCATTGATTTTCAACCAACGGAAGCAGGAAGGGGGTCTCCCAGGGCCATGAAGAACCATCTTCCTTTCCTAATAATGCAAGCTTACAACACAGTTCATAAGAAATGGCCACAATCTGATAAGGAACCAAAACCTGGAACGCACACCGAAAACATATTTGCAAGGCTGATGTGTAAAAGAGCAAAGGCAACCATGAAAGTCATTATGGCACTCCCACCTATACACTTTTTCAGAAAGGCCTAGAAATGCAAGCAGTGCCCATGCCCAAGTTTCTTGTTGTTGTTTAGTTGCACAGTCAAGTCCGACTCTTTGCAACCCCATGGACCAAGTCATGCCAGGCCCTCCTGTCTTCCACCATCCTCCGAAGTCTGCTCAAATTTGTGTTTGTTACATTAGTAACGCTGTCCAGCCATCTCGTCTTTTGCCGTCCCCTTCTTCTTTTGCCTTGTCTTTCCCAGCATCAGAGGCTTCTCCAGTGACTGCACCCTTCTCATTTGGTGGCCAGAGTATTTGAGCTTCAGCTTCAGCATCTGACCTTCCAGGGAACAGTCAGGGTTGATTTCATTTCCCTTAGGACTGATTGGATCTTCTTGCAGTCCAAGGGGACTCTCAAGATTCTTCTCCAGTACCACAGCTCGAAAGCATCTATTCTTCTGCGCTCAGCCTTCCTTATGGTCCAACTCTCAGTCATATAAAACTACTGGGAATACCATTGCTTTGACTATACGGACTTTTGTTGGCAGGGTGATGTCTCTACTTTTTATTATACTGCCCAGGTTCGCCATAGCTGTCCTCCCAAGGAGCAAACGTCTTTTAATTTCATGGCTACAGTCGCCATCTGCAGTGATCTTGGATCCCAAGTTATTTGTGCCTGAGTTATTTGTATGGAAATTTCCCCTCCCCAATTATCTGGAAGCCATTCATGGGGGTCACCGACACAAGGGAACTGTTACTTCCTAGTATGTACTGTCATAGCCCCCCACCCCAAACTATGTTTCATGAATGGCTTTTATAGATATGCCCTCCCAAGCAGAAATGTTTAGAGCCCCATCCTCCAGATTTCCTCATTGGGAGGCGTATTTTCTGTATTTTGGTGTGTGTGCGCGTGCGTGCCTGGAAGTCATGGTGACTTCAGGCAACTTCTACTCAGGCATGGAGCACGTTCAAAGAAGTTGCTTGATACATCCTACCTACCTTTGGGCTCCAATATTCCAAGGAGGTTTCCCATCCAAGTACTTGTCAGAGTTGGCCCTGCTGAGATCTGACAAAATCGGGCTTGCCTGGGCTACCCAAGTCAGTCCAGATTTTCTCGTTTTTAATTGACACCTTTCATTCAATTTCTTTTCCAAACCGAAACTGTTCTTAATAGTTTTCATTTCATTTAATTTGCGATTTATACCCCACCCTCTCCCGCAAGGCAGGCTCAGGGCGGCTTACAACATTAAAACATCACAACAGCAATAATTAAAATAAGTCCAATGAAACACAACACATTTAACGTATCTCATAAACATAATACATCAATAGAGGGTTGTAACTCTAACAATAACACAGTTCAGCAGCTGGTACGACTTCAGCTAGTTATATGGAAGAAACACTCACCACTGATTTTTAGTACCTTCACATGCCGATTGCAGATTCAATTGAAAAGCTCTTTGGATAGCTTTCCTTTTGTATCCATTTGTTTGAAGTACAGGTGATAGGTGGTCTAATTCGACTGCGGGTGGCATGATAGAGGTTTACAAGATTATGCATGGGATGGAGAAAGTAGAGAAAGAAGTACTTTTCTCCCTTTCTCACAATACAAGAACTCGTGGGCATTCAATGAAATTGCTGAGCAGTCGGGTTAGAACGGATAAAAGGAAGTACTTCTTCACCCAAAGGGTAATTAACAGAAGGAATTCACTGCCACGGGAGGTGGCGGCGGCTGCAAGCATAGCCAGCTTCAAGAGGGGATTGGATAAAAATATGGAGCAGAGGTCCATCAGTGGCTATTAGCCACAGTGTGTGTGTGTGTGTGTGTATGTGTATATATATATATACACAGAGTGTTGGACTGGATGGGCCATTGGCCTGATTCAGCATGGCTTCTCTTATGTTCTTGTTGTGGATGCTCTCGTTCAGCAATTTCCTCTGCACTTAGCCCTCTTTAATAGTGAACTTCTTCATGGAATTTTTTGAACGTGAAGCATGGAAGAGGGCAAGCTTAAAATCTATGTATTGCTTTAGCCTGTCCACGTAGAGTAGAGAACAGCCTACACAAAAGCATTTGCTTTACTACGGAGAAGGAAGTAAAGCTGTCAGGACAGTTTGGACACACAGTTTATTGTAAGCGTACTCACACAGATAAATATTTAAGTGCCAGTTCAAACCAGGATCCCTCTCCGAAGAGATTCATAATGAAATCTCTTGAAAACAGGAGGAAAAAAAATTTCTGAACCAGAACATCTACAACAGGAATTAGTACACCTGTTGACTGTACTTGAAATAAATGAATACAAAAAGAAAGATATCGAAAGAGCTATTAGACCTAGAACCAAATCTTTTCAAACATACAATCAAGCATGTGAAAGTACTAAAAATCAGCTGCAAGCATTTCTTCCATATATTAGGAACAAAAGAGACAGAATTTCCAGGATTCTGCAGAGGAAAGGTATTAAGATGACCTTTACACACAAAAATATGTCAACAGCTGTTAAAGGTCAGCTTCACCCTTTGCAAACATCTGGAGCATATAAGATTCCTGTGAGTGTGGGAAGATCTACACTGGGATGACTGATTGGTAAGTATTAGGAAGACTGAACACAAACGTTATATGCAAATGAAACATTATACAATTGAATGTTATAGACATACAACTAACCCGGAGGTCATCCCTTAGATACCTACTGGTCCCCCACTATTTCACCTTCATGGTGACTGAGTTGTTCGATAGTCACCAACCTATACACTACCGTATGGTTTTACTGTGTTGAGATATTGTATTCACCTTCAATTTTATGTTACCTGTTTTATGCCGTACATTTGTAATCTGTATGGTGTATTGAAATTGTTGTTGTGAGCTGCTCTGAACCCGCTTGCGGGATAGGGCAAGATAGAAATCCAAAAAGTATATATGAAAAATTTATTAAATTAAACACCCAGAAAAATCAGCAATTGTCCAGCACGCCAGAGAAAAAAATCACAACATTTCGTTTGATAAAGTGGAAGTAACTGCAAAGATTAATGGCTATTCTAATTTATCTAGAAGAGAAGCTTTTGAGATAGAACAGCACCTTAGTAACATCAACTGAGAGAAAGGATATTTTATCAGTAAAATGTGGAAACCAGTTTGGTGTAGTGGTTAAGTGTGCAGACTCTTATCTGGGAGAACTGGGTTTGATTCCCCACTCCTCCAACTGCAGCTGCTGGAATGGCCTTGAGTCAGCCATAGCTATTGCAGGAGTTGTCCTTGAAAGGGCAGCTGCTGTGAGAGCTCCCACAGCCCCACCCACCTCACAGGGTGTCTGTTGTGGGGGGAGAAGATACAGGAGATTGTAAGCCGCTCTGAGGCTCTGATTCAGAGAGAAGGGCAGGGTATAAATCTGCAGTCTTCTTCTTCTTCTATATAATAAACAAATACAATTACATCTTCCTTCTATTACTTCACAGAGTACAGGAAATGCCAGCGATGCCAGCGTAATAACACGCTAAGGTTCCAATTACATAGCACAGCTATAAAAAATATCCGGCTGTCCTCAACAAGACCCAGGGCCTTTTCAGTCCTGGCGCCTACCTGGTGACATCCACACCCTATGGGAGCTAGGACAGTTCTGCATGGCATGCAAGGCAGAGATGTTTCGCCAGGCTTACATCTGAGGACAACAATGGTCTCCATATATGCGGCCCATGATCCGCTCCCCCATGGAGGGAGAGATGAATGCCATTGACAATTTAGCTCGTATTGTAATGGTTTTCTTCTATTAATGGTTTGACTATTATTACGTGTGACTTAATTTATTAAAGATTTCAGGTTTTCACGGCTGGTAACATCATTAGGGTTTGTAGAATCTTTCGGGCTCAAGTGCCGTGTTCTACTGGAGAAAGTTTTCCTTCCAGATGTTTTCGTTCTCAGCTGCGGAGAACATCCTCAGTGGTGTTGCAGCCGGAGCAGGCGCTCTGACCTTCTTGGCTGCTGTGCATTGAGTGGGGCACTCAATGCACAGCAGCCAAGAAGGTCTGAGCGCCTGCTCCGGCTGCAACGCCACTGAGGATGTTCTCCGCAGCTGAGAACGAAACGTCTGGAAGGAAAACTTTCTCCAGTAGAACACGGCACTTGAGCCCGAAAGATTCTACAAACCCTAATACTTAATTTATTGTATGTTTTACCTGCAGTGTACAGCACTCTGAGCCTGAACTTAAATATATAATAATAAAGAATAGTCTCCTTCTTAAGACACTCAGTCGCTTTTATGAACAGATGTACCGATCGTGCTGGCACTGACGACTGGCGAAACATCTGAAGAAGTAAGATTTTATTAACAAACACAGCTGTCAAGCCCAAAAATTTTAATTAAAGATTTTGATGACACCAACCATGAAAGCTTCAAGTTAAAAATTAGAAGACCGTTCCAAAAGCAGCACAGCAAGCAATCGTGGAGCACAGAGTGCACCAGGAAAAACTGCAAGGCCTCGGCGGTAAGGAGCTAGAGGGACATGACAACTCCTGCCCAAACACACTTTTTGCTCTAGACAACATTTGCTTTCCCACTTTTATTTCACCCCCTGCCTCTTTGTTGGCAAAAGCTAAGGTTCATCTGCTAAAATAGCATAGGGCAGTATGAAGGTCGTTTACTCTCTAAGTATTGGGCTTGTCCTGGAGTGGCCAAACTGTGGCTCAGAAGCTACATGCGGTTCTTTCACACATATTGTGTGGCTCTCGAAGCCCCCACCGCCCCATCAGCCAGCTTGGAGAAGGCATTTCGCTCTTTAAATGACTTCTCCAAGCCATGGAAAATGCATTTAAAGTTAAAGTTGCTTTCTTTCCATCTCCCCCTCCCTATCTATTTCCTTCCTTCCTTTTCTCAAACATCTGACATTCATGTCTTGCCGCTCTCAAACATCTGACACATTTATTTTTTTGTGGCTCTTGCATTAAACAAGTTTGGTATAAATGAAAATAAGTAATAAAAGCTGAAGACTGGGTGGCAGCTAAAATGTAAGTTGGTTGGCAAGGAGAAAAAGAAGAAGGAAAAGGGGAGAGGATAAGATTATAGGGCCTGCAGGAGCGAAGAAAGAGGAAATAGAGTGGGGAGGGGGATACAAGGGAAAATGAGGTGCTTATGATGTATCTAATTCTAAACAATGGCCCTAAAATGCAGATCTTAAAAATCTGCAAAATAAGGCCATGTTTTGATAGGTGGGCTATTTCTGCAAACCTGGGAGAATCCACAGGTTTTGCAGAATCATCTAAATCAGGGGTGTCAAACATGCAGTCCAGGGCCAAATCAGGCCCCCCCAGGGCTCTTATCAGGCCCTCCGAGCAACTGGCTGTCATCTGCTTCCTTCTCCCTCTCTCTTGCTTCCTTCTGCATAACACCTTGCTCTGCCAGGCATGCTCAATTGCACAGCAGAGCTACAGAGCAAAACCTGTATTTTCTCCATTTGCTCAGGCTCCTCCCTTGGGGAGGAAGGGGGGAAGGGTGAGCTTGCTTTGCTGGGCTCTCTCAATCACACAGCAGAGCTATGAAGCCAAGCCTTCTATTGGCTGAGGCCCCTGGCTTCTCTTATGTTCTTATAAGGGAGAACCAAGCCCATAGCAAGGGGGGGGGTGTCTGTGGTGGGCACTGCCCCCTGACTTCTGCGCTGGGCAGCTTGCTCCCCCCCCCTACCTTTTTGCCAGAAGAAAGCATCTGAGAAGCGGGAAGCCCTGCAGTGGATGGGAAAGAGTGCCCCCCCCTTTTAAAAAGCCCCTGAGTTTTAAAATCCTGGCTACGCTCCTGGGGAGAACTTTCTTCATCTGTCAGTCCATGTGTCAGCCTGGAAGACTGAAGTGAGCCACCCACATCTGTCCAGAGGGCTACATGTAGCTGAGCCCCCAGAAACATTGGTGGATATGAGCAGAGGCTCTACAGAGGGGACCTGGTTTTTCAGTCTGATTCTCTTCCCCTACAGGGTCAGAGGGCCCCTGGCTCTAAAAACACCCCCATCTAGCTCTGCTCAGCCCCGTAGCTAAGAGTCACAGGCGGAGGGGGCCATGGGGGGCCGTAGGAGGGGGGACCATGGGGGTGAGAGCAAGAAGCTGCTTTAAATTACATGTAAGCTCTGATTCCCCTTCTCCCTTTCCTGGAGCTCAGCCTGCAATGATCAACTTCCAATTCCAAAGTTCAAAAGAAGTCTGATTTGTATCTCTGCGCTCCCTCCTCATTTCCCTGCTATCCTGTGCCCTTCCCCAACCAGGGGCAGCAGGGCTGCCCACCTACCCACCCAACTTTTGGAATCTGCCCACCCACCCAACTCTGTTCAGAGTGCTTCAGGGAGAGTTTGCGATCAGGAGGAAGGGTCCCCAAGGGGGTGGGGGACCCAAGGGGGAGGGGGACCCAAGGCTTGGAGAAGGGGCAGGCCTGTAGCGATGGAGGGCCCAGGGGGAGCACGGTCCCTCCACCCAACCCCCCGTGTGGCCCTTCCTTGTCCTGCCACTCTCCCTGCAGCCCCGTTTTTGCAGCCGTCACCGCTCTTCCTGGGCTCTTCCCACTCCGTTCCTGCCTCGCCCAGTCTCCCCGCAGCCCCGTTTTTGCCACCGCTGCTCTCCCCAGGCTCTTCTTCCACCCCTAAGAGCGTGAGAGAGAGAGAAGAAGAAGAAGAGAAGAACTGCAGATTTATACCCCGCCCTTCTCCCTGAATTAGAGACTCAGAGCGGCTTACAATCTCCCATAACTTCTCCCCCCACAACAGACACCCTGTGAGGTGGGTGGGGCTGAGAGGGCTCTCACAGCAGCTGCCCTTTCAAGGACAACCTCTGCCAGAGCTATGGCTAACCCAAGGCCATTCCAGCAGGTGCAAGTGGAGGAGTGGGGAATCAAACCCGGTTCTCCCAGATAAGAGTCCACACACTTAACCACTACACCAAACTGGCTCTCAAGAGAGCAGGGGCCCGGCGGCTGGCTGTTGGAAGAAGCAGCCAAGCCTCCACGCCCCCCCCCCAATTTTATGTCCTGGGCCCCCCCACCCAAAAGTTCTGGCTACGGGGCTGGGAAGGGGCCCGTAACATCCACAAGGAGGCTGGGCCCTCTGGGTCCCATAGGGCACTACGGGCCTGGCTCTCCCCCTTCTCCCTTGGAAGTGAGAAGAAGGCATTGAAACTCCTCGAGCGGAGAGAACAGCATGACTGACTCTAAGGGTGTTTAATTACAATACTGTTGTTATCCAAGAAAGAAATCATCTACAGCAGGAGTGTCAAACTCATTTGTTATGAGGGCCAGACGTGACATAAATGAGACCAGGCCGGGCCATGCGTGTCATGAAATGTAATGCCAGGTAGCAGAGAGATAAACTTTATGAAAGACACAAACACGAAGATTTTTGTTAATCTTAAAACATGCTTAAAACATTAGCGCTTGTTGGTCTTAAAGGTGCTTTCCTTGTATCTCTCCTGTGCAATCCAGGCTCTCTCGACTGCATAGCAGAGCTACTGAGCCAAGCGCCTCTTTCCTTCTATTGGCTGAGGCTCCCTCACCCCCTCCTGGTCCCCTAGTAAAGGAAGGAACGAGCCAGAGCTTCCTCGAGAGGGAGAAGAAAGCATACGACAGTCAGTTCCTTGGGGGCCTGATGGGAGCCCTGCAGGGGCCTGATTTGGCCCCTGGGCCGCATGTTTCACATCCCTGATCTACAGCATCCGGGCTGTACTTTGTTTGCAGAGAAAGAAACAGAGTGGCTGATGGACTTCTCTCCCTCCAGGGATTCCAACAAACCAGCTGAACTTGAATGCCGTATCTGTAGGATAGGTCCGGTCTTGCAAAATGCTGAAATAGCAGCAAGAACCATAGCAGCGGGAAAGAAAAGTGCTGCTCTGGTCCAGAGAAGAGGCTTTCAAGCCGTGATGGAAATTACTTGCTGCCTGCTGAATCCTGAATGCTCCAGTTACCTGAAGCGCCATACTATGCCAGTGGAGAAGTCGGTTGGAGCCTATTACTTTTTGGAGAAACTACTGCTACGTTCTCTCTTCGCCTTTTCCTAGTCTTCTTCCCAGTGGTGTTGCAATGAGTCTGGTACAAGATGCAATAGAGTGGGGCGGGGTAGTGTGTGACGGGAACAAAGGTTTTCCCCTTTCTGGCTCTACTCACTTGGTTATTTTTCTGCAAATCTGGCAAGAGCATTCCTTATTACGGTATTACTGCTTCAATCAAAGGTCTCCACGACCTCAGGGAAACTTTTAAAAGAAGTTCAGGATATATTTGAATGCAGAAAGTTTTTTTAAGCCCGCCCCCCCTTGTCCTGGTTACTTTCACAAGCCTGCAACATACCAACAAACAGGGCTACACCTCCAGGAGGCTGTGGGAACCAAGGCAGCCCAACCCTTGGGCCCAGATTCACGAAGCTGGCTCGCGATCGCAAGGCACCTTTCAAGGCCACCTGAGCAAAGAAACGAAGCGTGGAGCTACTGCAGGGTTGCCAAGTCCAATTCAAGAAATATCTGGGAACTTTGGGGGTGGAGCCAGGAACAAGTTGTGACAAGCATAATTAAACTCCAGAGGGAGTCACATTTAAAGGGACCACACACCTTTTAAATGCCTTTCCTCCACTGAAAATAATGAAACATAGGGGCACCGTCTTTGGGGGCTCATAGAATTGGACCCCCCAGTCCAACCTTTTTGAAACTTGGAAGGTGTTTTGGGGGAAGGCACCAGATGCTATGCTGAAAATTGGGTGTCTCTATCTCAAAAAAACAGACCCCCCACAGCCCCAGATACCCGTGGATCAATTTTCCATTGAAATCGGTCTCCATAGGGAATAACTGAGTGTCCAGCAGCCATTCCCTTCCCTCCCCCAGCTTTCTGATGTCCCTGAAACGGGGGGAGGGCCTCCCAATCGAGGGATCCCCTGACCCCATCTGGCTATTGGCAACCCTAAGCTATCCTCCGGCCAGCACCCGGTCCAAGGTACTGCTTGTCGGCAAGATTCTCCTTCGGGCCAGCCGGGCGCCCTGCAGGGGGAGAGATTACCAGGACGAGGAGACGGGGCCTTGTCCACGGCGGCCCCTCGCACTTTTCGCAATTCGTCTCCCCGCTACGACTCCCACCCCACCCCACCCCCTCTCCGCTCACCGGTGATCAGCACCGTCTTGCCGCGCAAGCACGTCCCGTTGCGGCACATGGGGCCTCGGAGGAAGTTGTGGTAGACCCACAAGTAGAGCCCGACCAGCAGCGCCAGCCCGGCCAGCCCGCTCAGCACCAGTACCGCCATGCCTGCCTGCCTGCCTGCGTGCCTCGCTCGCTCCCTCTCAGTGCCGTCTGCAGGCCCCGCCCGCACCGCGCAGGCAATCCCAAGGCTGCGCCGCCCCTCCTGCCTGGCAGGCGGCTAATCGCAGCGTCGCGGTCGCAGTCACATCCGGGCAGCCTCCGCGGCGCCCGCGTTGCTTTTGGGCTTCGCTCCGGGCAGCTGGGCGCTCTTCCGCGCTTAAGTCGACCCCCCTCCGCCCTGTCCTTCGGGGAAGGGCGCCCCGAGGCCCCTTCGGGGAGATCCGCAGCCGAGCAGCAAGCGGAAATCCAGAAGGGGGGACAGAAGCACGATGATTGGGGAAGGGCGGCGGCTCAGGGGTAGCGCATCCGCTTGGGAAGCAGAAGGTCCCAGGTTCAATCCCCGGCATCTCCAACTAAAAGGGTCCAGGCAAATAGGTGTGAAAAACCTCAGCTTGAGACTCTGGAGAGCTGCTGCCAGTCTCAGTAGACAATACGGACTTTGATGGACCAGGGGGGGAGGGGTCTGATTCAGTAGAAAGCAGCTTTATCAGTGGTTGAACATCCGCTTGGGAAGCTAGAAGGTCCCAGGTTCAATCCCTGGCATCTCCGACTAAAAGAGTCCAGGCCAATAGGTGTGCAAAATCTCAGTTTGAAACCCTGGAAAGCCGCTGCCGGTGTGAGTAGGCAATACTGACATTTGATGGTCTGATTGAGTAGAAGGCAACTTCATATGTTCATATGATGGGAGTGTGGAAGCCCAAGGGAAGGGGAGGAGACCTTGATGCAGAGCAAATCCCACCGTTTTGTCTGCCCTCCGCTGTCTTGTGGCATCTTGCCACTATGTGTGCTGTCTCCTCCCTACCCCCCACGCGTTAGTAAATCTACCTGCAATTTTCTCCTATTTTGAACCTTAAAAGGTCAAGGTAGTCCCCTGTGCAAGCACCAGTCGTTTCCGACTCTGGGGTGACATTGCATCACGACATTTTCACAGCAGATCTCTTTAGGGGGTGGTTTGCCATTGCCTTCCCCAGTCATCTATGCTTTCCCCCAGCAAGCTGGGGACTCATTTGACCAACCTTCAGCTGGCTATCGGGATCGAATTCAGATCCTGAGCAGAGCTTGGACTGCAGTACTGCAGCTTTGCCACTCTGCGCCATGGAGCTAAACGCTCGGATAAATCCGTGGATGACAGATCTCTTATGGAGAGCTGGCAATTATGAGAGCAAAATTGAGTCCTCCTGGGCGGAGGAAGGAAAGGCTGTGAGAGCGATGAATGCTGTGAGCCACCTTGGATAGATCTGCCCTCATTGTGTCCTGCTTTTTAGAGAGTCCCAAGGTACTTGAAACAGAAGAAGAAGAAGAAGAAGAAGAAGAAGAAGAAGAAGAAGAAGAAGAAGAAGAAGAAGAAGAAGAAGAAATTGGATTTATATCCCGCCCTCCACTCCGAAGAGTCTCAGAGCAGCTCACAATCTCCTTTACCTTCCTCCCCCACAACAGACACCCTGTGAGGTGGGTGGGGCTGAAGAGGGCTCTCACAGCAGCTGCCCTTTCAAGGACAACCTCTGCGAGAGCTATGGCTGACCCAAGGCCATTCCAGCAGGTGCAAGTGGAGGAGTGGGGAATCAAACCCGGTTCTCCCAGATAAGAGTCTGCACACTTAACCACTACACCAAACTGGCTCTTTGACCTGATCCCACAATACAGCTTTTAGGGACAAGTATGGGGATTCCAAGCAGGTCTGTAGCCACAGGGGGGCCTGTGGGGGCACTGCCCCCTGACTTCCAGGGCGGCTCTGGGGTACAGTCTGCTTTTTTCATTTCCTTTTTGCCATGGCTGAGCTGGCAAATCATCATCAACAGCAGCCAGAGCCAGGAGAGCTGAGCAGGGCACAGTGCACTGCAACAGCAATAGGTGGAGTGCAAGGGGGCGCAGGAGTGGGAGGTGCAGGAGAAGCCAGGGGAGAGGGGGGGATGGATGCAGCTGCTGGCCGCAAAGTGGGGGAGAGGCAGGTGGAAGGAAACTCCCCTATTTGCTCGCAAGGTGCAGCCCCTTCTTCACTCCAAAGTTTTCGGGTTAGCTGCTTTGACGTGGCCATTTTCAGAGCCTCTAGCTTTTGCCCCTAACCCCAGAAAGCTTCTGAGAAGTGACAAGTGGATGGGAAAGGAGCCCCCCTGAGTTTTTAAAAGCCCCCCCGACTTTTAAAATCCTGGCTACGACCCTGATTCCAAGCTATGCGCGGGACATAAACTTAGGCTTGAGGGAAGTCTGCTTGGCTTTTGGTGGGAAGCAGGAACACACAACCCCTCCCCTGAGCCTGGGCAGCCCTCTGCCAGCGTGCCAGAAGAAGGCCAGCCGGCACAAGGGAGGAAGCGCCATCTTGCTATCCTGTGCCAAGCTGAGACACAGCATGCTGCGAGGCGCTGGGAAAATACTTATGTTGTTATTTTATAGCATGCAGGTGTCTGGCGAAGTGAATCATGGGGCCTGGTACTTATTACAGTTGTCTACTGTACACTCTTCCCCAAGGCTTTTTTTTTTTTAAATAGCAAAAGCCCAGCAGGAACTCATTGGCACATTAGGCCACGCCCCCTGACGCCAAGCCAGCCAGGTCTGCTTTTGTTTTTGTTCAGTCGCACAGTCGATTCCGACTCTTTGCGACCCCATGGACCAAGTCACGCCAGGCCCTCCTATCTTCCACCATCCTCCGAAGTCTGCTCAAATTCGTGTTAGTTACATCAGTAACGCTGTCCAGCCATCTCATCTTTTGCCATCCCCTTCTTCTTTTGCCTTC
Source organism: Heteronotia binoei (assembly GCF_032191835.1). Classification (NCBI taxonomy): domain Eukaryota; kingdom Metazoa; phylum Chordata; class Lepidosauria; order Squamata; family Gekkonidae; genus Heteronotia; species Heteronotia binoei. The sequence goes on from NC_083240.1 coordinate 35,195,068, forward strand.
TGTCTTTCCCAGCATCAGAATCTTCTCCAGGGAGTGCTCCCTTCTCGTTTGGCGGCCAAAGTATTTGAGCTTCAGCTTTAGCATCTGACCTTCCAAGGAACAGTCACGGTTGATTTCCCTTAGGACTGACTGATTTGGCCTTCCTTATGGTCCAGCTCTCACAGCCATACATTACTACTGGGAATACCTCTTTCGCTTTGGAGCCACAAGTTCTTCAACAGAGATCAGTCTTTTCTTTGGCACTCAGCCACATCATCGGCCCCAGGGAAGTCAGTGAATGCTCTTGTCCCAATTAGCCATCGTATGAAATGGAAGGAAGTCTTCTGTCTCACTCATTGGGCACGAAACTGCACTTTCAACAGCAGTTGGAGCACAGAAGAGGGAGGGTCTGTTGGCTGTCAGAGAGAAGGGCGGGGTATAACTCTGCAGTCGTCCTGGGCTAGACTGTCCCCAAAGAGCCATGCATCCTGAAAATAGGGGGCCAGTAATTTTTTCACCACAACTGCCCCATCAGGGTTTATGGCTTGTATCCTGCCCATGGGCTTATCCTATCCAGCCAGGCCTGTAGCTATGAGGGGGCCTGTGGGGCATAGCCCCCAGACCGCTAGGCAGGGCCCCCTGACTTGGGGCCCCTAACCAGCCTCCAGTGCCTCGGCTGCATCCTTCTCCATTCTGCCGTCGTCATACACCGTTGCTTCTGCTTGCTTAGAGGATGTGATCATACACAGTTGCTTCTGCTTGCTTAGGGGCCAGAAGAAATCTCTGACCCCTCAGCAAGCAGAAACAACAGGGCACTTTCGGAGCCCAGAACTGAAACTTAAGCTCCCTGTTGCTTCTGCTTGCTTAGGGGCTGGAAGAAATCTCTGACCCTGCAGCAAGCAGAAACAACAGGGCACTTTCAGCGCCCAGGACTGAAAGTTAAGCTTCACGTTGGGCTGACGTTGGGCTAGAGGGTGCCTGCAAAAAGAGGCTGTTTTGGCCCTCAAGTGGGGTGGCAGGGGTAGAGGGCGGATGGCTCTATTGCTGACTGGGCAGGGTAGGGTAGGCTGGTGCACACAAGTGGAGGTCTCGGCTGCAGTCTGGGGCTGGGGATTAGTGGAGAGGTGACGTTCGCCTGCAGGGGTTTTCTGGCCTGGTCTCGCTGGCCACCTGATAGAGGGTGGGAGCTGCGCTTGGGCAGTCCGGCTCGCCCTCCGACAGGAAGAAATCCAAATTGGAGGTCTTGTTGCCCCAAAAGTCAGTTGTGACTTGGTGGCGCCACCCCCCCTCCCCGCCCCTTGTCCCACCGGGCTTGCCTAGCTGGATCATGCTACAGGTAAGGGCAGGAGACCGTGCGGCACGTATCTCAACCTCTGAGTGGCTCCCCACCAGAGCTGCTGGAAGAGGGGTGGAAAGGGATCACCTTGGGGCAGTTGTGGGAAGGGGGGAGGGCTGTATGGCAGCGAGCTGACAGCTTTCCTCCTCAGCGGTGGTAGGAGAGAAGGCCATGGAGATTGGGGCCACTATGTGCCCCCTGAAAAAAATCAGGGTCCCCCAATTCTTCAAATCCTGGCTACGGGGCTGTATCCAGCGGGGCGCTAGCAAGAGGCTGAAGGGGACTGTCCTCTTCCTGCCTGACTTGGGCTGCTCCTGGCACGGAAGCAAATGCAACAGTTGGGAATGTAAAACAAGAAACTGCCAAACATGAATCACAACCATTAGCAAAATGCAAAACTCTAATATGAGAATATCTAGCCAGTGGTTAGCAGCCAAATAAGAATTTAATTTTTCCAATTTATACCCCACCCTATCCCGCAAGCGGGCTCAGGGCAGCTAACAACATTAAAAGCCTTAGATTCAATGAACCACATCCAAGCTGAACAATATCACGATTACTAAATTATCTAATGAGATCACAACCACTCATCTGCGCCATTGGCAACAAGTTGTAAAGCCACATATAGGCTGGTAGTCTTCAGCAGAACTTAAGCACCTAGGTGGTAAAGGTGCTGGGGAAAGTGATGACTTCAGGGAACACCCGCCGGATTAAAAGCCTGGCGGAAAAGCTCTGTCTTAAAGGCCCTGCGAAGCTTGGATAAGTCCTGCAGGGCCTGGATCTCCAACGGGAGCTCATTCTACCAGGTAGGGGCCCGAACTGAAAAGGCCCCGGCCCTCGTTGAAGCCAGTTGGGTGTCCTTAGGACCAGGGATCATGAGAAGATGTCGTGCAGCTGACCTCAGAGATGGGGTGGGGGTGGGGAAGGGGCTCATACGATGATGATATTGGATTTATATCCTGCCCTCTACTCCAAATTTCAGAGTCAGAGCGGCTCACAGTCTCCTTTATCTTCCTCCCCCACAACAGACACCCTGTGAGGTGGGTGGGGCTGAGAGAACTCTCACAGCACTTTCAAGGACAACCTCTGCCAGAGCTATGGCTGACCCAAGGCCATTCCAGCAGCTGCAAGTGAAGCCAGTGAACGTTCTTGTCTCAATTAGCCATCATATGAAATGGAAGGAAGTCTTCTGTCTCACTCATTGGGCACGAAACTGCACTTTCAACAGCAGTTGGAGCACAGAAGAGGGAGGGTCTGTTGGCTGTCAGAGAGAAGGGCGGGGTATAACTCTGCAGTCGTCCTGGGCTAGACTGTCCCCAAAGAGCCATGCATCCTGAAAATAGGGGGCCAGTAATTTTTTCACCACAACTGCCCCATCAGGGTTTATGGCTTGTATCCTGCCCATGGGCTTATCCTATCCAGCCAGGCCTGTAGCTATGAGGGGGCCTGTGGGGCATAGCCCCCAGACCGCTAGGCAGGGCCCCCTGACTTGGGGCCCCTAACCAGCCTCCAGTGCCTCGGCTGCATCCTTCTCCATTCTGCCGTCGTCATACACCGTTGCTTCTGCTTGCTTAGAGGATGTGATCATACACAGTTGCTTCTGCTTGCTTAGGGGCCAGAAGAAATCTCTGACCCCTCAGCAAGCAGAAACAACAGGGCACTTTCGGAGCCCAGAACTGAAACTTAAGCTCCCTGTTGCTTCTGCTTGCTTAGGGGCTGGAAGAAATCTCTGACCCTGCAGCAAGCAGAAACAACAGGGCACTTTCAGCGCCCAGGACTGAAAGTTAAGCTTCACGTTGGGCTGACGTTGGGCTAGAGGGTGCCTGCAAAAAGAGGCTGTTTTGGCCCTCAAGTGGGGTGGCAGGGGTAGAGGGCGGATGGCTCTATTGCTGACTGGGCAGGGTAGGGTAGGCTGGTGCACACAAGTGGAGGTCTCGGCTGCAGTCTGGGGCTGGGGATTAGTGGAGAGGTGACGTTCGCCTGCAGGGGTTTTCTGGCCTGGTCTCGCTGGCCACCTGATAGAGGGTGGGAGCTGCGCTTGGGCAGTCCGGCTCGCCCTCCGACAGGAAGAAATCCAAATTGGAGGTCTTGTTGCCCCAAAAGTCAGTTGTGACTTGGTGGCGCCACCCCCCCTCCCCGCCCCTTGTCCCACCGGGCTTGCCTAGCTGGATCATGCTACAGGTAAGGGCAGGAGACCGTGCGGCACGTATCTCAACCTCTGAGTGGCTCCCCACCAGAGCTGCTGGAAGAGGGGTGGAAAGGGATCACCTTGGGGCAGTTGTGGGAAGGGGGGAGGGCTGTATGGCAGCGAGCTGACAGCTTTCCTCCTCAGCGGTGGTAGGAGAGAAGGCCATGGAGATTGGGGCCACTATGTGCCCCCTGAAAAAAATCAGGGTCCCCCAATTCTTCAAATCCTGGCTACGGGGCTGTATCCAGCGGGGCGCTAGCAAGAGGCTGAAGGGGACTGTCCTCTTCCTGCCTGACTTGGGCTGCTCCTGGCACGGAAGCAAATGCAACAGTTGGGAATGTAAAACAAGAAACTGCCAAACATGAATCACAACCATTAGCAAAATGCAAAACTCTAATATGAGAATATCTAGCCAGTGGTTAGCAGCCAAATAAGAATTTAATTTTTCCAATTTATACCCCACCCTATCCCGCAAGCGGGCTCAGGGCAGCTAACAACATTAAAAGCCTTAGATTCAATGAACCACATCCAAGCTGAACAATATCACGATTACTAAATTATCTAATGAGATCACAACCACTCATCTGCGCCATTGGCAACAAGTTGTAAAGCCACATATAGGCTGGTAGTCTTCAGCAGAACTTAAGCACCTAGGTGGTAAAGGTGCTGGGGAAAGTGATGACTTCAGGGAACACCCGCCGGATTAAAAGCCTGGCGGAAAAGCTCTGTCTTAAAGGCCCTGCGAAGCTTGGATAAGTCCTGCAGGGCCTGGATCTCCAACGGGAGCTCATTCTACCAGGTAGGGGCCCGAACTGAAAAGGCCCCGGCCCTCGTTGAAGCCAGTTGGGTGTCCTTAGGACCAGGGATCATGAGAAGATGTCGTGCAGCTGACCTCAGAGATGGGGTGGGGGTGGGGAAGGGGCTCATACGATGATGATATTGGATTTATATCCTGCCCTCTACTCCAAATTTCAGAGTCAGAGCGGCTCACAGTCTCCTTTATCTTCCTCCCCCACAACAGACACCCTGTGAGGTGGGTGGGGCTGAGAGAACTCTCACAGCACTTTCAAGGACAACCTCTGCCAGAGCTATGGCTGACCCAAGGCCATTCCAGCAGCTGCAAGTGAAGCCAGTGAACGTTCTTGTCTCAATTAGCCATCATATGAAATGGAAGGAAGTCTTCTGTCTCACTCATTGGGCACAAAACTGCACTTTCTCCAGCAGCTAGAGCACAGAAGAGGGAGAGTCTGTCTGCTGAAGCAGCTTTACACAGATTCACACCACTGATCTGCTAAAGATACCCAAGGCCACGCGTAGCATATGCTTAAGAACCAGTTTGGTGTAGGGGTTAAGTGTGCGGACTCTTATCTGGGAGAACCGGGTTTGATTCCCCACTCCTCCACTTGCACCTGCTGGAATGGCCTTGGGTCAGCCATAGCTATCGCAGGAGTTGTCCTTGAAAGGTAGCTGCTGTGAGAGCTCTCTCAGCTCTCAGGGTGTCTGTTGTGGGGGAGGATGGTAAAGGAGATTGTGAGCTGCTCTGAGACTGATTCAGAGAGAAGGGCGGGCTAGAAATCTGCAGTCTTCTTCTTCATGATTTAATCAGCTGATTGGTGGGCCCTTTGGATCGTGCTGGAGGGGCGGTGGCTGCTCTTACATGCCCTTCCCCATGCAATTTAAATTGTGCAGCAGGGGAAAGGGAGAGGAGGAGCCCCTGCCACTCCAACTTCCTACTCTCACCCTCCAGCCCCCTTCCCTCATGGCCCCTAGCTACGGGGCTGTGTGGCAGAGGCATAGACTGGTGCCTACCCTGCAAATTAGCCTAGGAGTGGCACAAGTGACTCAATCCCACCCCCCCCCCCCCGCTGGCAAGCTCCAAATGCTTTGGGGAAGCCACCAGAACACCATGATTCCATACAACCCCCCTCCTCCCCCATTGTAAGTGGGAACCCTCAAAGAAGCTGAACTCCACTGAAGCACCATTTTGGATTCTCCCCTTTAGTCTCGTCTAGAGCATCAGGGCAGCTGCATTGGCTCACATTAAGCTGCTGCTTCCCCCTGTTGGTGAAAATTCAGGCTGCAACTTCTTCTAATACCGATTTGTCCTTCCTTTGGTGCTCTGCCCCCACATCCTCCCTAGGGAAGCAGGCGGATGCCATAGCCTCGATTGGCTAGCATATGAAATGGAAGGAAGTCTTGTCTTTGGGGAGGGGCGGCGGCTCAGTGGTAGAGCATCTGCTTGGTAAGCAGAAGGTCCCAGGCAGTGTTCCCTCTAAGTTGAGTTAGTGTGAGCTAGCTCACAGATTTTTAGCCTCCAGCTCACACATTTTTGTCTTAGCTTGGGAACTATGGCTCCAGAGCACAATCATTTATGCAGTAGCTCACAACTTTAATGCCAGTAGCTCATAACTTTAATGCCAGGAGTTCAAAAATTAGAATTTTTGTTCACAAGTCTCTGCAGCTTAGAGGAAACATTGGTCCCAGGTTCAATCCCTGGCATCTCCAACTAAAAAGGGTCCAGGCAAAGAGGCGTGAAAAACCTCAGCTTGAGACCCTGGAGAGCCGCTGCCAGTACTGACTTTGATGGACCCAGGGTTTGATTCAGTAGAAGGCAGCTTCGTATGTTCATATGTCTCACTTGCTGGGCTCCCAGAAACAACTGCCAGGAGGGCAGAAAACCGCGCTTTCTCCCAGCAGCAGGGTCCATCTGCTGAAGCAGCTTTGCGCAGATTCGTACCACTGGTGTGCCCCATTTACACTGGCCAGCAGCGGCTTAAGGTGGAGTTGCATCCCAGTCGCGCGTGCCTGCTGAACGTGAGATGCCCCAAGGCCATCCGTCGACAAAGCGTATGCTCTGTCTCTGGGACGGTCACCGGAAGGAGGGAGCCTGGGTCTCTGCGGCAGCCGAGGAGAGCAAAAGAAAAGAAGGGTGCGGGCCTAGCCCGGCGGTGTGATTTTTGAATCGTAGCATGTGAGTTTATTATTAATACAGACTTAATGCCACTGGAACAGTCATAAGATCTTAAAAGGGTTTCATACAAAAAAAAAAAAAGGAAGTTAAGAACGTCCAGATCAGAAGTGAGTATGAAGACCATTTAAAAACTCGGCAGCTCTCACCTCCGGGGCTGAGTGAGTGGTGGCAGCGAAAAGACAGGCGGAGCTTCCCCACGGACGAGGCCTGTGCCGTCCAATCCTCCCCCGCGGTGCCAAAGCAAGGGGAAGGGGTGGCCTCTCTCAGTCCCCAGAATTTAAATCATCACCTGGCGAAAGAGCCATCGGTGCCTGTCCACACGGCAGCACTGCAGGAAGAGGCGCTCCAGAGGGCAGAGGCACGAGTGGGGATTTGCCTCCAGGAATGCACCCGAGGACGGGGCTTTTCTCACAGCCAAGGCAGGGCCGGCCCGAGGTCTGGACAGACAGGCGGAAACCAGCGAGTGACAGATTTTGTTGTTTTATATACAGAATACAGGAAAAAAAGTTTCTGTAAAGCCTAAAACATTGCAATTACTTCTGTACATCAGAACTTAGGAACTGGGCGGACGGGCGGGTGAGGGGAAGGGAGAGAGAGGAGGTGTCGGAACAAAAGGACAAAAAACAGGCTTACGACAAAGAAACGCTTTGCTACAATAGACAACCGGAGGCAACGTCATACCAACATGTAGCACTGTACACAGCTTAAAAAACACGGAACAATGCCGTCACTGGATGTATTTACACAGAACCCCGAATACTTCTCCTTATTATCCCGAAAGAAGAAAAAAAAAAAAAAAGAAAGAGGATGGACGTCAGAAACATAAGACCTCTGTTCTCGCTGCCCACAATCCACCGAGTGCAACTGTAGCAGGGAGGGGAGGGGGACACCAGAGGCGGGAGGGGCGGGGAGATACTGGCAGGAGAATAGCATGTCTTTACATTAAATAAAACAGTGATAATTGTATAGAGATTTTGCTGTATGAAAACTGTATTTTCTCTTTTTCTTTTAATATAAAACTATTGTCACTGGCACAAAATAGAACAAGTTTTTGATTATTTTACAACGGCACGGGAGCGCTCAGCTAGGCCAACGTCCGCGAGCTGGCTGCTCTCGCCGGCTCCGCCCAGCGCGGCCCCCCCCTCCTGACGCGCTGCGGTTTCCTTTTTAGTTTTAAAATGAAATGTATAGTACAAATATATGTGCAAATGCCCCTAAAACTTGAGCAAACGATTAAAAAAAAAGAAAAGTAAAAGTTCTTCATTTCATGCAAAGGGCGGCAACAGTCTTTGTGGCCCACGTAGGCAAAAAAAATAATAAAATAAATCCAGAAGACATGGTTTGCGAGTCAGTTGGGTTTCGCCTGGATCTGGAGGAAGAGGCCTCTCCCCTCCCCACCCCTAGGGCACCGAATTGGAGCGCAGCACGGGGACCTGGTGAGGCTTGAGGGACAGCTTCTCTGCCAAGTCCGTGTCTTGTGCTAAGGCAGCGTCCCCTTTGGGCTGTTTGGTCGCAAACTCCGTAATGCTGAAGACGAACTGCAGGCAGCCCAGCTTGATGTAGCTGCCGTGGTGCAGGAGGGCCGTCCCCTCCCAGCCGGCCCCACTGCCCCCGATCAGGCTGGAGCTGCTGGCTTTGCAGCTGCAGGGCTTCCGCAGCGGGCCTTGCGCCTGGGACCTCATCATGGCTGCCTCTTCGCTCGGCGGGGGCGGCGGCGGCTGCTGCTCCTCCTCCTGTTTCCGGTTCTTGTGGCGCTCTGGAAAGAGAAGGCACAGGTGAGAACTGGACAGGTGAGAACCTCCCACGCTCTCTAGACCAGGAGCGTCGAACTCATTTGTTATGAGCAGAATACAAAACAACTGCGCCTGAAACGTACACTTAACACTTCCTTAAAGTAGAAACACTCAGAATCTTTTTATAAGTACACAAGCATTGGTATATCAACAATACAATTACAAAACTTTAAAAGCACAGAGTCCTGTAAAGAACAAGTCAATTTCACCACGTGACTCCGGAAGAGGCGGTGTAGTGGTTAAGCGTGCGGACTCTTATCTGGGAGAACCGGGTTTGATTCCCCACTCCTCCACTTGCACCTGCTGGAATGGCCTTGGGTCAGCCAGAGCTCTGGCAGAGGTTGTCCTTGAAAGGGCGGCGGCTGTGAGAGTCCTCTCAGCCCCACCCACCTCACAGGGTGTCTGTGGTGGGGAAGATAAAGGAGATTGTGTGCCGCTCTGAGACTCTGCAATTCAGAGCGGAGGGCAGGATATAAATCCAATATCACCATCACCTTCTTCGCAGTCCTTGATGGGCTGTAGAAAATCCCAAATAAATTTCCAACACGGAGTCTATCTGCAAAACTCGGCTCCAAAGGGAAGTTTGCTTTCACATGATACGCCAGCTTGAAATATCACGTTTCGCTGAATACAGCTTTTTCATAAACGGAATAAATATAACTTATAATACCATTCACACTATATCTTGCACATGCCCATTTCTCACAGTATAATTCTCAAATGATTGCCCTGTATGGCTAACTCTCCACCGGCCATCGAAATAGAGGGGCACCAAAGAAGAGGTCCAAGGACTCCTTGAAGAAATCCCTTGGTACCTGTTGCATCAACCATCACCAGTGGTCTGACCTAGCCTCAGATCGCAAAGCATGGAGGCACACCATCCACCAGGCTGTCTCTTCCTTTGAGAACACACGCATAGCTGGTCTTGAGGACAAAAGGAGATTGAGGAAGAATCGCACTGCTACAGCACCAACCCCAAATCAGACTTTTCCCTGCAGCCGCTGTGGCCGGACCTGCCTGTCCCGCATTGGTCTTGTCAGCCACCAGCGAGCCTGCAGCAAACGTGGGCTATTGCACCCTTCTTAAATCTTCGTTCGCGAAGCCAAGCCGAGAGAGAGAGAGAGAGAGAGAGAGAAATTCTCAAATGAGTGTTTCTACTTCAAGGAAGTGTTAAGTGTATGTTTCAGGCGCAGTTGTTCTGTATTCTGCTTTTTACTGTGCCGCCACTGTTTGCCTTTCATTTGTTATGAGGGCTGGATCTGATATAAAATGAGACCCTGTCGGGTCGGGCCATGTGTGTCATGAAATATAGTACAGATATAAATTTTATAAAGGACACAAACACAAAGATTTTTTTTTTACACTTAAAACGTTAGCGCTTGTTGGTCTTAAAGGTGCTTTCTTGGTATCTCTCCCATGGGATTCAGGGAACTGAGCAAAGAAAGGGCCACAGCTTCCTTTGCCCTTTCTTTGCTCTGGCCCGTTCCTTCGTTCCCCAGGGGACCAGAGGGGGAGGAGCCTCTGCCAATACAAAGGCTTGGCTCAGAAGCTCTACTGTGCGATTGAGAGAGCCTGGCAGAGCAAGCTGTCCCTCCCCTCCAAGGGAGGAGCTTCAGCCAATTGAGAAAATAGAGGCTTTGCTCTGTAGTTCCGGTGTGATTGAAAGAGCCTGGCAAAGCAAGCTGTGATGCAGAAGGAAGCAAGGAAGAGGAAGAAGGGAGCAGATGACAGCCAGTTGCTCGTAGGCCTGATAGGAGCCCTCCAGAGGCCTGATTGGGACCCCAGGCCACATATTTGGCACCCCTCCTCTAGAATGAGCATTGACTGCATATTTCATTCTGGATCTGCTGGTCATGGGAAGAGCAAGGACACTAAGCCAGTGATGTGGGTTTCCTGCAGGGGGCAATGTGGAAAAGGAAACTGTGGTACTTGGGAGGCCACTCAAAGCTGAAGTAACAAAAGGCGCTGGCTTGTGGATTTTGTCTGGCTGAGCACTTTTCTCTGTGCTCCCAAGGAAATGCAGCACAAGATGCCAGACTGGTTATCCGATACTTCAAAAGCCTTTAAAGGCTGCACAAAGACTGCAGTGGGACCCACGCCTGACGCAAGGAAGACTGGACAAGACATAGAATGATGAGATCAGAAACACTCACAGGAATGGTGCTCTGCAGGGCCAGATTCTGGTGAACATGAAGCTGCTGCAAGCAGATCACAGGCAGCTGACCTTAAGGGTGTGTGCCAGATTGCAAGAGAGTAAACTAACAGGACTCTAGGAGAGTAACAGAGCTGCCAGGTTCTCCTTGCAAGCTGCTCAGGTGCTGGGCACTGCATTAGGGGCATAAAGCTTTTTGGTGAGGGGTTTCTGGATGCAGGCAGATATCACATTGGTGGCAGGAATGAGCCCAGCATTTCTCCAACCAAAGAAACCATGGCGTCTAGAACTTACTGATCACACTCTGCACTTTGGCAACCATACTGCTGGGAGGGGTGAGGGCCGTCTTCTCGGAGAAGTCACACGAGTACAAGACGTTGTCGACCGTTGTGCCGTGCTCGCTGTAGTTGAGCAGTTCGTAATGCTTCGTGTTCTGGGAAAGAGGAAAAGTATATCCACTCAGGGACATAACCAGGGTGACGAGGACCAGAAGGCCAGGCAAGGAGGCCCAACCCTTCCAGAAGACCCCACAGAAGAGAGATATTTCACCTAACCTCTGCCAGCAGGTGCATGCATTTAACCTAGCTCCCTTCCTGGGCTGCAGCACAAGGCTCCTTGGTGCAGCGGCCTGTGACCCGCAACTCACCTCATCGTAGAAAATGCAGGCGTGCTTGCCAGACACGTAGTTGCAGTGACCATAGTTTGTAAGGCACACGTCCATGTCCGCTCCTGCCAAGGTAAAGAGAAGGGATGAGTCTCTAGGTCACGAGCAGTTTGGACGCAGGTAAAAAGGCAACTGCAACTGGGAACTGGAAAGAGGCTGGGAGAGAATGCAGCCACCCTACCCTTTTGATGAAGGGGAAGCCCCACCCCTTCCACGGCTGGTTTCAAATCCACATCCCTTTATTGGCATGGAAATAAAGTACAGCATTGCAAATTTACAGAGAGTTTCAGTTATAGAAACCAGTCAAAAATCAAGAAGGAGAGCTAATTTGTTGCTCCCTGGTTGTTACGGCAGCTGAAAGGTACTTTCCAACTAGGCTTGTGATATGGGAACATCCATTGCGAGTGAGAAGCTGCCAAGATCACCCTTCCCCCAACTGACTTGGCGGCAGAAAGACTTGCACCACAGTCGCGTGGAGCTTCTGCAGGGCCCAGTGCAGGCTGGGTGACGTGAACCATGGTCTAGCCAGGGATTCCTAGTCATGCAGTGAGCGGGCCCTTGCCTGTCCCAATGTAGAGGGTCCTGTAGCACATGTTCACAGCGCTGCCCATTCCCAGCAGAGGGTAGAAGACAGCCCGGGCCTGCACCTCCTTCCTCTGCCCTGCAAGACAGAAAGATGACCTCAATAGCAAGTATGCCCAAAGAGAGAGAGAGAGAGAGAGAGAGAGAAAACCCACCTCGACGGCAGCAGAGAAACGCTCATGAGATGGCAGCAGCTGAACACCCACCACAGCCCCCAAAGAGCAAGGGGAGGAGCAAGGCAAAGAGGAGGAAATCCACCCCCCCCTTCACTTCTGCACACGATTCAATTCAATTCAAGAAGCACTTGCTGGATCATGAACCACAAGCCTCACTTGGATGTCCCTCTAAATGCAGATGGTGCCTGTGGACACCCCCCCTCACTCACGCTGCATTTGACAGAATGCAACATGCAATGTGACAGCTCCTGAGCTCAGATGTGCATGCCGCTGGCTCCAAGGTCCAACAAGCATCTTCCTGCCCCCCCCAAAGGAGGCTATTAAAAGGCACATCTGCAAATGCAGGCTCCCAGATATCTTCTTTCCCCTGCCTCTCGTTCCGTTAAATTTCAGTAGTGTGTCGCTACTTTAAAAAAAGATCTTTTTGGAAGTCCAAAGTGAGTGTAAAGGACTTAAGGGATCCTTTACTGTGGAGAACATGCATTTTCATCTGTGTGAGCTCTGAGCACAACCTCCTCCCCGCTCAGTTTGCGGCACAGGGGGTGGGTGGGGAGAGGGAGTATGCTTTTCTTCAGCGGAGATCCGACTGTGCAAACAAGAGCCCTGTGCCGTGACCGATTGCCAACAACTCCTTGAGGCAGGAGAAAAGTAATCACGAACAGCCCTTGGCCCCTGCTGGAGGGTTTGTTTTTGAAAGGGGAGGAGGGAAGGCACAGGCCATCGTTTAAGAAGCAAAATTCCTCCCATCTTTTTCAACTGGTCCCCTCTGTCTGAAACTGTCCCTCCCGCCCCGGTCCTAGACCTTCCCTTAATAAGAACATAAGAGAAGCCATGTTGGATCAGGCCAATGGCCCATCCAGTCCAACACTGTGTCACACAGTGGCCCAACCCCCCCAAAAAAACTCCCAAATGCCATCAGAAAGTTTACAAGTGGGTCTACAAGCCCTTCCACTTTGCCCCCTACCCCAAGCACCAAGAATACCGAGCATCACTGCCCCGGACAGTTCCAATAATATACTGTGGCTAATATCCACTGATGGACCTCTGCTCCATATATTTATCCAATTCCCTCTTGAAACTGTCTATGCTTGTAGCCGCCACCACTTCATGCAGCAGTCAATTCCACATGTTAATCACCCTGGCACCAAGTGAAAAACAGGAAGTGGGGGGAGACTTAACCTGACCGGAAACATTTAAAGCATGTAATTTTTGTATGTGATGGTTAAAAGTGCTTCAAACCAAACATCCTTAGGAGGCAATAAGCTCCAGGTCTCCACCTAGCCCCACCCCCCAGCCGCCTGCAAGCACCTGACATTATACCCTTTCTTTGCCCTTTCTGTGCAGCACCCAAACCAGCAGTTCAGAGGGGAGGGAAAGAAACAGTCCCAAGCCAGGCTCCCTTCAGCTTGCCAATCCAGCCACAATTGAAGAAGAGATTGGATTTATATCCCGCCCTTCACTGCCCGAAGGACTCTCGGAGTGACTCGCAATCTCCTTTCCCTTCCCCTCCCCACAACAGACACCCTGTGAGGCAGGTGGGGCTGAGAGAGCTCTGACAGAAACTGCTCAAGAGGAACAGCTCTGTGAGAACTGGTGATTGACTCAAGGGGTCACATCCGCAGGTGCATGTGGAGGAGTGGGGAATTAAACTCAGTTCTTCAGCCACTACACCAAACTGGCTTGATTGGTTCCTTGCTGTGACAAGAGAAGGGAAACTGCCAAAGAGAAAAACCAACATGCGGTTGATGCCTGGAGAAAGTCTAGGAGTGGGACTGATGCTCTCAAATCCCACTGGTTTCTCAACGCCATAATTTGCTCTGAAGGATCAGGGCAGCGGCTGAGAACGCGGCTCAACTGAATATGCTGGTATTCCTCCCTGCCTCTGGAGTACGCAAGGTAGCAGACAGTGCACAGACCCAACGCCCAAGAGCAGGGGAAGATACCAAAGTTCTGCTTGCCACCTACCTTCAGCCTGATTGCCCATGGGGCTGGGCTGGGTGGCACCAACACTGCCCATGAGGGGCTGAACTTTGGAAGCAAAGAGCTGATGGATTCTCTGCAAGGCCAAGAACTTGATCAGCTTCTCATCCAGCATGCTAATCTCAATCTCTGTGGAGAGAAAAGAAGGTTGCTGAGTGAGGGGGGGGGGGGGGGCTGCAAGTGCCGAGTACACCTCTCCTCTCTCGTGTCTACCAGCACCAAAGCATCCAAGTCCTAGAGCAAATGCCACTCCCACAGCAGGAAACGTCAACAGCAAAAATAATCGGACAGGATCAGCTGTCAGCTCTCCTGACAACCCAGAGTCAGCACAAACATGAGGAACAACCATTTCTCCCTCCGTGTGTCACATCTTGCATAGATTGCCCTTGCCTAATGGCCAGTGATGGGAGACTGCAGTGGGTCGCCCTGCCTCAAAGTCTACAGGAGCTGCAGCATTCCTGGAGAAACAAATACAAAGAGAGAAGTCACTGGGACAATGTGTTGAAAACAACCTAAAGGTTATAGTGACAAAATTACTAAACTCTATATATCACAGTGAACTGCTTATAATGAAACTACATTATTTGTATTACAAAAATACACAATTCACAAATACACAATCAGTAGAGTTCCAATGAAAAATACACAATTCACAAATACACAATCAGTAGAGTTCCAATGTACAGGAGGCCAACTAAATATCCTGCTCCGAAGTTTTCTTCCAGCAAAGGTGAACTCTACATTATTTTCTCAATGGGGTTATACAACTCCCACAAGATTCACAACATTCCATTGGAAGGTAACCTCACACTCGTCCTCCTTCAACGTTTAACATCCTTTGTATATAATCTTCATAGCAGACATAACGTCTTATCATTCTTACATTCTGGGACCAGCTCCAATTGTGTATTTGTATTTGTGAATTGTGTATTTTTCACTGGAACTCTACTGATTGTGTATTTGTGAATTGTGTATTTTTGTAATACAAATAACGTAATTTCATTATAAATAGTTCATTGTAATATATAGAGTTTAGTAATTTTGTCACTCTAACGTTTAGGTTGTTTTCAACGCATTCCTGGAGAAGGCTCGCTGACCAGACTTGGGAGCAGAATTGCAAAGACCCGGGGGGGGGGGGGGAACCGGAAACATTCTGAAAAACACTCCCCCCTCCCCTGAGACTTTTTCAATGGAAAAAAACCCCAGGACATTTCCGAGGAGCACTGAAATAAACCCCAAAAACAAACCTGTTCTAAACTATTCTCTTTTGGAATGCGTGAAATGGTTCCTAAAGCTGGGTTTTTCTCACTCTGTTCAATTTGTCCAGTAGAACAATTGGGAAGTTTTCAAGGACCACTGAAAAACTCCTTTTCAATTTTTTAAAATATCTATATGTACACATATATTTTTGGAATGAGTGAGGTTTTTTTTTTTTTTAACAAAACACAAGGTTTTACTCAAAATATGCAGTATGAAAAATTTTATGCAAAAAAACCCTACACAGCATTAGATAACGGCATGTCTCCAGAATGATGCGTATACTGAAGACACACACAACATATTTTCAAGATGAGGTTTAAACAGTCAGTTTGCCAACCGCTAATATGCTGTTGTTTTTAATAATAAATAGATGGTCAAAGAGTCCAGTGTTTTCAACATTATCAATAACCTGATATCCGAATATGGTGGCAGTCTTGCATACTGTGAAAAACCATTTCTGTCCTAATGATACTTCTTTATTACTTCAGAATGTTTCTACTTTCAATTTTGACCCCCCCCCCCCGCCCAATCTTTCAGATAGCTAAAATTAAACATATATGCACTAAGGTAACATGGAGTGCAGCAGTTTCCAACTCTCAGCTACTTGGGTTTGTTTGCAATTCCTGATGGAAAACTAAAACATTTACGATTTTAATTTCCACAAACATGGAAAACAGTATTAGATGCTAAGCTATAAATCAGGCTTGGCCAAACTGCAGCTTGGGAGCCACATGTAGCTCTTTCACATATATTGTATGGCTCTTGAAGCCCTCACCATCTCATTGGCTGGCTTGGAGAAGACATTTGTCTCTTTAAATTCACAGCTGGCTTGGCTTGGAGAATGCATTTAAAGTTAATGTTGCTTTCTTTCTACCTCTTCCCCATGTTTTTTTCCTTCCTTTCTTCCTTCCTTATGTCTTGTGGCTCTCAAACATCTGACATTTATTGTATGCGGCTCTTACTTGTAAGCAAGCTTGACCACCTCTGCTATAAATGATGGACTTTATTGTTAAAGTTAGGGAGATATCATTTTGGGTCACATGGCCATTGCTGTCTTAGCAGCAAGCAAGATCAACACACAAACGATTGGCAGGCTGCCCTTGTTCTGAAGCACACAACGGAAAGAAGATGGGACTCACCTCCGCTTCCATCCATTAATGCTTTCAGGGAACAGGCGAGATCCAGTGGGGCTGCAGAACTCGGAGGCAGCGCTGAGGGTGCCGTTAAAACGCTTGGGCTGATCTTGCCATCTGCAGAAGGAAGGTGAGAAAACCCAAAGTGGTCACCTTATTGCTGCTTTCCCTAGCCAGGGCTGGGCCGTTTCTACGCTGACCCATAGGTGATTTGCAAATTGGGCCTAGAACATCCAATGAGACCCTCAAAACCAACCAAGGTTTAAAACCCAAGCCTTTTCTAGCACAAACCAACCATGAGATCCACTCGGTCTAGCCTCAGCTGAGCTCCTGGAATCATTCATGTGGAACCATTCCTTTTGGGTACTGCGAACTAATTCATCTATACACCTGCTGTTAGGTATTACTGGGGCTCTGCAATGGCGCTTCTTAGTAACTTAGCACAGTGCTGAAAGCCAATCTTGGGTGCCTGTTCTGGGAAATAAGGTGAGAGAGAGGTTTGTAAAACAGAAGAGCTAAAGTTTAATGTTAGCAGGTCCATGAAATGGTAGCCATAGGAGTGGGAAGGGAAACCTGGCACCATGATGCTCAAATCCCCTTGCTAAAGCACACCCTTCTGCTTTCTGAACCTTCACTTGGATACTGCCATGCTGGTGAAAGTACATACATCTGGCCTATGAAGATCAGAAGAGCCCTGCTGAAGCAGACCTATGGTCCATCAAGTCCAGCACCTTGCCCCCCACGACAGTCAGCTGCATTTTACTGAATACATTTTCAGCCTGCCTTTTTCTCCAAGGAGGAAAACAAACTTTCTAGGATTAATAACCATATCAATCTAAAGTAATTAAAACTGCCAGCAAAAGCTTTATAAATGACATCCATAAGAGATCCCTGCCCCTAAGAACCAACAGAGTATCAAAACCATTAGGAGACACACCGAAGGCCTTTAAAAGGTCAGATGGATAGCAGTGTTGGTCTGCAGTAGAATAGCAAGGTTCGAGTCACTAGCACATTGCTATTTCCAGGGTATAAACTTTCAAGAGTCAATGCTCCCTTTGTCAGAGTCGATGAAGGAAGCTTTGGATCTCAGAAGCTTATACCACGGAGAATATAGTTGGCCTTTAAAGTACTACTGGACTCAAATCCGGCTCTTAAAGCCAGTCTTACATTTCCCCACAAAACTGCAAAGGCAGTTCTTTTATTCTTCTGCAATACTATTCCGTACTGCTGGAGGAGCTACTAAGAAGCCTATGATAGGGCCCAATGAAATGCACCCTTACAGGGTTGGGATTAACCAGCAAGTACTGCTGTGCTGAGCTGAGTTCAGTAACATCTAACGACTTCTTGCAAAATTCCACAAGCCGTGATGGGTCAAACTACATGTAGTGGCTCTCAAAGAACCCTTTGACATCATCGCTCAGAGAGCTAAGATGTAAACGACTCATACGAAAGGGAGCAGCCAAGGCAACAGTCGCCGCTATCGCTGAACCTACTGGTAAATCAGCATCCAGGTTGGATTGGATCTGTGAGATTATCAGCGAAGAACTGCACAAAAGCGTTACAGTTAAAGGCCAGACTGCTGTCATTGTGTGATTCCATTTTAGAAGACGACTGCAGATTTATATCCCGTCCTTCTCTCTGAATCAGAGACTCAGAGCGGCTTACAAGCTCTGATATCGTCTCCTCCCACAACAGACACCCTGTGAGGTGGGTGGGGCTGAGAGGGCTCTCCCAGCAGCTGCCCTTTCAAGGACAACTCCTGCCAGAGCTACGGCTGACCCAAGGCCATTCTAGCAGCTGTAAGTGGAGGAGTGGGGAATCAAACCTGGTTCTCCCAGATAAGAGTCCGCACACTTAACCACTACACCAAACTGGCTCTCCTAGAATGCCTCCCTTTGGAAGACCCCAAGCACAGCCTTTTCAGTATTCAAAAGGGACACCTCTTTAACCAGTGGAAAACCCGACAGGATAAACTTTGTACATTCCACAAGTGAATTATTCACTGAGACCAAAGCTTCTTCCTGCAGTCCTCCGGGAACTGGCTGTCCACTTAGCCAGCATGCCTTTGAAGGAACCTCTCTGGCATAGATCTGTCTGGTCCCTGTTTCCTTTCCTTTATTATTATGCTCCTCTGACCAAAGGTCTTGAGCAGTCAACATAAATATAAGACAAAATATGAAGCTGTAAGCATTAAACAGCGTGGCCAATTAAAACGTTTTGTCTGTAAGGGCATGTGGTTCTAATCCCCTTTTAAAGCCAATTGGGCTGGGAGTCACTGCCATCTCCTGCAGCCTCAAGGTGTAGCCTACTAGCTCTTCAACTCAGTAAAGTTCCAGTCCGAGGTGCCCACGTTGGTCCCAAGATCCCCAGCATAGTCTTTTCAGTAGTCAAAAGGGGCACCTCTTTCACCAGCGGAAAAAGCTGATAGGATAAACTTTGCACATTCCACAAGTGAATTATTCATTGTGTCTTCCTCTTGCCTCCCCTGAATCCACTTTATTGACTTTATTTTATTTCAATATTTATAACCTACTTTTTTGGGCAAATAGGGACCAAAGCAGCTTATAACAACACGTTCTCACCTTCATTATAGCCTCGCCATTACCACTACCTATTTATGCCTAATGGCCAACGGGGGTTAAACAACCACCCTGGGAGGCTAGGCGGGAAATGTGCAACTGGGCCAAGGTCATCCAGCAAGCTTCTGCGGCAGAGCCAGGATTTGAACCTGAGTCTTCCAGATCCAACCTTAAAACATTTTGAAGCTGTAATATCACAACAAAAAACAAGAAAAAATATATCTACCTGCTTTTTATGTCACATATACTTTTTTTTTTTAAAATGAGTCTGTGCTATGTGGAAAAGAGGTGGAGGGCAGGTGAACCCAGGCCTGGTAAAGAAAGTACATTCGTATCCTGATATTTCTGTTTCCTTAGAAGGCAGTATTAAAATCACAGTTTTTCTCAAACTGAGGCCCATGTGTCCTTCATAAGGACAGGGTGCAATCTCTTCCCATGCTTGTTCGGGGAAGGGACGGCGGCTCAGTGGTAGAGCATCTGCTTGGTAAGCAGAAGGTCCCAGGTTCAATCCCCGGCATCTCCAACTAAAAAGGATCCAGGCAAGTAGGCGTGAAAAACCTCAGCTTGAGACCCTGGAGAGCCGCTGCCAGTCTGAGAAGACAAGACTGGCTTTGATGGACTGAGGGTTTGATTCAGTATAAGGCAGCTTCATATGTTCATATGATAACATTTAAGTGGAACTTCCCCCACTTTCTAGAAATGGGAGCAGGGACAGAAGGGGAGGAACTAGCCTCCAGTTTCAAGAAGCTATCACCACCTGTAGTCACTGAGCTTCCAGATCATCTTGGAGTAGAAATTCATTGATTGGCAGCTAGGATCTTATCGCCCAAACGCTGGAACTCTATAATTGCTTGTGTGGCACCATGGCAGTATAGTCGTGATGCGGTCATTCTAGTTGCTTCAGGTTTTCCAATGCAAAGGATTTTGCCACAAAGACTGGCAGATGATCCTGGTGTCCATAGAAAATAACAGCAAATGGGTTTCCACCAATATTCCCTTCTAAGCTGTGGAGTTTCGTGAGCAAAAATTCTACTTTGTGAGCTACAGGCATTAAAATTGTGAGCTACTGCATAAATCAGCTTGCTCTGGGGCCATTTTTCCTGAGCAAAGACAAAAACATGTGAGCCAGAGGCTAAAAAGCTGTGAGCTAGCTCACACCAATTCAGCTTAGAGGGAACACTTGTTTCCACTAGGCTAGTTGCATGTGATGCTGGGTTTCCCCCCATTTCTGCAAGCAGCTCAGAATTTTTTCCAAGCCCCTTCCCAGAATTTTCCTGCAACCTCTGGTGCAAAGCACCTTCCAGTTAAGGGATGAGACTGATCAGAACTTGGGCCACGGTCCCTGGAGTTGTGACCCCAAAAGAATAAGCTATGGGTCACCTTGCATGGATCATGCAAAACATTCTATTTAAAACCTGCTTATAAAGCACAGCGGATGTGGTTCTCACTGTATTGTTTTGACAATGGAAAAGGATGGGAGCCTCTACGGGGCAGATGCAGCATTTTGATGAGAAACTCTCTGGCACATAGTGGGCACTGGGGTGCGGGAGGAAGGGAGGACTTTGATCTGCCAACAGTGCCAACCTAAATCCTTGGGTTTGAGTTCTGCTGATAAGGCTAATGAGTTTGTGGGAATGGAGTATTCTGCACAAGTCCAGTGCTGGTGTGAAGCTGTCTGGTTCTAGCTGCCATTATGTCTTTACATACAGAGGGTGACACAATTTCCTCCATAGTGGCCACTTCAGAACGTAAAAAAAGGCATGCTGGATCAGGCTAATGGCCCATCCAGTCCAATACAGGGGCCCAAACCCAGGTGTCATCAGGAGGCCCACCAGTGGGGCAAGAACTCCAGAAGTCCTCCTATTGTTGCCCCCCCCAAGCACCAAGAATAGAGCATCACTGTCCCAGACACAGTATTTCTACACCTTGTGGCTAATAGCCACTGATGGACCTCTGCTCCATGTTTATCCAGTCCCTTCTTAAAGCTGCCTGTGCTTGTAGACGTGATGCAACAAGACTGCAAAGGAGGTGGGGAGCCTTTGCAGAAGAGTACACATAGGGCTGGTGCCCCAACCATATTCTGGATGCACAAACACCCTAGAACCAAAGCAGAAGACAGCAGAAACCATCAACTGGGCAACCACCGTAACTGTGGGACTCAGCAAAGCATCCTCAACGAACAGATGAGGACTGCCCTTACAACACCCCTGAACACTTTCAAGCTGCCAAAGGAAGCAAGGAATGGAGTTTCAGGTGAGAAAGTATAAAAAAAAAGCAGATGAAGATTCCTTATAGAAGTTGGATTCCAACTGCCAGTGAGGAAGGGAAAGGTCCTTCTCAGCACATACTACCAAGCTGCACCCAAAATCTTCTGTGTACAGAGCAGGTGCTCTGACCCACAGCTCCTCCCTGAAAGACCCTTAGAGTGCTCTCCTTGTCACCCCAAGTTCAGCAGGAAGGTAGCATCTCCACGCTCAGAAATTCGCCTGCATACTCCAGTGTTCCACTGCCCCCCCTGCTCACCTGGAGGTGGCGCTGGGGAGCAAAATCCTTGAGCAGCTCCGACAGAGATTCCGTCACCCACGGTTGCCTGGGGGGGAGTGAGTGCCCGGGTGGCTGTCAGGGGAGAATCCATTGCCCCCAAGTCTGCGGCCAGCAAAGGCCCAATCTGTGTCTGTGCGTTCTTCCTCTGCAAAGTGCTGGCTGCTTCCAGGCTGGTGCACGAGCTCAGGAGAGAAGCTGGCATGCCGGCAACTGGCACGGAACTCCTATGCACGCAAGAAATGGGCCCCACCGCGTTCTCAGTCTTGACAGCAGCTCCTGCCATGTGACTGAGGAGTCCACAAGCTGCGGGCGGTGTGGAGGGCCTGGGCCATGGCTGCCGATGAGACAGGCCAGGAGATATCACACTGCCCTGCCCGCTTAGCCTTGGAGAGTCAGTCAAGTGTGCTGTGGAGTCACTGTAGAAATGTGGGCCATTGACTTTCACCTCCGAGGCAGGGCTGGGGCCGTTGGATGTTCCGCAAGGCGATGCCTTCTTGGGCCTGTCTGGACACGAGGGGTAGAGGGTGTCCTCCTGCAGAATGCCCAAGGAGTTCTGAGTGGCTATCCCAGGGCCACAGGATGCTGGGTAGATGGAAGGGACATTTGCCTTGTCAGCTGCCTGATACGGACCGGCGAGGGAGCTGTCGGTCACGATTGCTGGTTTCACGTCGGCTGTTTCTGCCTGTTCAGAGTCCCAAAGTGAAGGCATCTGCTTAGCAGACAAGTGTTTCAAGATGCTGCACTGCAGGGCAATGACGCTGCACAGCCACTGAAAGCAGAGACACAAAGGGCACACGCTAAGAAGAGGCCCCGCACTGTTCAGTGACCAATCCACCCCACAGCCCCCTACCTTTAGGGCTGGCCTGCCAAGCCCCTCTGACAGGTGTGAAGATGGACAAGCGGAAGTTAATGAGGAAAATAACTGTTCAGCCTGAAAGTTACTGATGGCCTCAGAAGTGCCCTTGGTAGGAAGAGCTGTCCTTGCCTCACCAAACCTCAAGGGCTGTCCTTGCCCCACCAAGTCTAGCCAGGATTCCCTTTCTAGAGCTGGAAAGGGGAGCTGATGCCCCAAGGGCTGCAAGCAGGCCCCCGATAGCCCCCTACCAACTTTGAATGGCTCCCCCCTACCATTTGGGCGCTCAGAACAGCTGCATGTTAGGAACCCACTTTATTAGCTGCTCTCCCAATAACAAAGATTTTTTTTCTCTTTCTCTCTTTCTCGTGTGCTCTAAAGAGACTATCTACAGCAAAGGAGTTGGACGTTTCCAGGCAAGGCAAGTTGGCCATTTAATGCCCCATAGGAAGGAGAGAGACCCCTAGTCCTGGATCCTAGCATGCAGACTGCTGAGACTAGACGCATCTTCCATCTCACAGTGTATCCTCAAATCAGGCCCCTCCTGTAACAGAAACCTCTGCCTTTCCCACACAGTGGCTGCCCAAAGACATCTAAGATCCTTGGGGAGAAAAGCACATGGCTGTCACAAGGTGGTCTTCCTAAGAGGTACTGGTGAAACAATTAGATTTTTTTCCTGCTTTTCAGGCAGCTCCCAAAGTAGCTCATTAGGAACCAAAGCTTAGCAAGAGCTTAGCAAGAATTTTATGCAAATTCTTCAATGGGGGACTCCCAGCTGAGCTGTCTGAGGGAATGCTGTTACAGCACACCCAACACCAGCTATGAGAGCTGTGAGAAAGGCAATACCTGAGAGCCAGCCGTCACTGTAACCCAATGCAGAAGGACTTGACAAGGAGAATCCCCCTCCAGACCAGCGGTAAAACAGCCCTATGGAGCCCACGTCAGATGCAGCTTCTGTGCATTTACCTCTTGCTGCTCTGCCTGGGAGGCTAAGTGCTCCGAATTCCAAAGGTGCTTAAGCATGGTCTCCTCGGGGACCCCGTTACAGATGAGCTCCCCGTCCCTGATGGCCGCCGGTGGTAGCAATGGAGGTGGAACCCGATACTGGGATTTTATAGCATCAGGAACCTGTACGGAGGAGAGAAGTCAGTGCTTATTACCTAGCAGTAGCATATTTACAGCAAGAGACCGTGCTCAGCAGCAGTACAGTCTACAGCCCCTGTCCCTTTACCAAAACCTTTTTTCTGAACCACCTCCTTACAGTACAGTGTTTTTAATTTTACAGCACCCCCCCCCCCCCCAAAAAAAAAAACACTGGCAAGAAGGAAAGCTCCTGCTTAGGATGAGCAACCAGGGCTGTGACTTCCAGAAGGGAAATGACCTTATCAGTGGGAGAGGGTGCCACCCCTCCTTCCAGAACCATGCAGCGTCACTGCTGGCAAAGCCACAAGACAGGGAGGCCACAAGCTCTACAGCCCAGCTTAGCCCACTCAGTGCCTTGCTGGACACTCAGCAGTAAACGAAAAAGGCACACGGCTCTAAATTACTGGAAAATTAAATGCTTTTTAGAAAGTGTACAAAGATACAAAAACAGAAACGTTCACAAAGTGTAAACAATACACACGTATAACAATCTCGTGACTCAGCAAGGCTCGTGCCTGAACCGCAGACAAGTGGACTCAAGAATTTCCAGTATGTATCTCCAATCCCACTGCAACTCTCACAGAATTGATAACAGGATCCAGTCCATATTTCAAAAGTGGCAAGTGGGTAAGAAAGTAGCAAAAGACCCCCACACGTTCCAATGACGGGGTGGCATGCTGGAGCCGGTCGTTTCACTGGTTAGCTTTGTCGGACATTCAAATTGGGGTAATTCTGCTTCAATTAAACGCTGGATCCTCTTGAGTCCACTTGTCTGCGGTTCGTGCACGAGCTTCCTCTATCCGCTATTTTTTTTTTTGGCCACTCATCAGTGACACTGTCTCTACCTTCAAGGCTCTTCTCTTCACTGACTGCACCACCCGCCGATTGGGTGGATGCTTCTTGTGGATCCGATTCAGGAAATCCACCTTGACCGCATGCTGGGAGATGGTGTCCTGGAAGCGGTCAAATACCCGGCACCGGTTACTCAGGGTCATGTTCTTCTGGTTCAGCTGGGAAGAAGAAGCAGGGCCGCATTACAACCCTGTGACTTACAGCAAGCAAAAAGAGCATCCAGAGATATTTTTTTTCCAAATAACTGCCAGAGGGGGCTTGGCTTACCACGACATGCTCGATGTGATTCGGACACATCCACCTGCCTAAGGGCATGGCTGTGAGCGGAGGCTCCAGGCAATCCATGTGAAACAGAAGCGGGCAGTAATCGCACTGGATGAGAGGGGCCACTCGGCAGCTCCTGAAAAGAGGGAGGAAACATTACTCAGGGTAGGGTGGAGGGTTGGGGAGAGAACAGCAGCAGGTGGGGGAGAGAATAGTAGCAGCTGTCACTGCAACGTCCTACAGTTCAATTGTAGCAACAGAAAACAACACTTGCTCTGAGGGCAGTAAGGTGGGCATACCCCAGGGACAAGGCCCTCTGGCATGCCCAGGCTAGAGCTATATTACTTGGGGCAGAGAAGGAAGAAGAGGAGGAAGAAGAAGAGGAGGAGGAGATTGGATTTATACCCTGCCCTTCACTTAGCGTCTCAGAACGGCTTATAGTCTCCTTTCCCTTCTTCCCACAACAGGTGCCCTGTGAGGTAGGTGGGACTGAGCGAGTTCTTCCGAGAACTCTTGGCAAAGCAGAGCTTTTGAGAGCTCTTGAGAAAGCAGCTCTTTCAAGAACTGCAGCTGGCCCAAGGTCACTCAGCAGGTGCATATGGGAAGAGGAGTGGGGACTCCAACCCAGTTCTCCCAGATCAGAATCCACGCACTTAACCACTGCACCAAACTGGAGGAGACAACAGTGTTGCACCGAACAGAAACCAGGACTCCCTAGCACTAGACATGGAGAAATGGCAAATGCCAGTTGTCACCATCCATGTCCTTCCCAGTAAAGAGACTCCAGATGGGAGAGGGACCAGCCTTGATAGGAGCTGCTGAAGTGCTGACAAAATGGCAGGCTGGCCCAAACAGCTTCTGGGGAGGACTCCGACGACAGCCAGCAGCTGATGAGCTGAAATGAATGTCTGATACCTCTGACACACCAAGCCACTCTGGAATCAGCCCAAAAGGTCTGCTCGTGACTTCCCAGACTAGAACAGTGCTGCACAAATCCGTGAGCGCTATCAACAGAATTTCAGCACCTGGCATTTCTCCAGGCACAAATCAGTCAGCAATTCGTTTATAGAGTGCTACCCAGTCACTTCTCAGTTCATCCCCACAAGCACCACTCCCGCTTATAAAAGACTGTAACTGCTCCTATTTTACTGATGAGGAATCAAGGCAGGGACGTTATTAGCTGACTATTGTTGAGGTTGGATCTGGACCAGGGAACAATGAAGTAGCAAAATCTCCTGCTCTTGCAGGTGATCAGTCACTCCTCAGAAAAGGTGAGGAAGGCGGAGAAGAGATAAGCATACATTCTTCCTTTTATTGGCTGTGGATTTTACAAGAGGGAACTTGTGCACAGCCAACATCAACAGGTCTCCCTGGTGCCCCAATAGCAGATCTGCTGAGAGTTCTAAACCACACCCCCGACCTCCAGAGAGCAGGCACAGAACTCCACTGTGCTTGAGGCCCACACACTACAATGGCATGCCCCGCTCTGCCCCCTCACCCACATGGATACCTGCTGCACGTGAAGCAGACTTTCACTGGCAAGGGAACCAACCCATTGTGGTCCAGTTCGTGCTGTGCTTTCTTGACATTCTTTCCACTGGTCTCCTCCTTCCTTCTCCTCTTACTAGTACCTGAAGGAGAAGATGGAAACAGCTCCTTGTTATTTCTATATAGTGCCTGAACTTGCAGATACAGAAAGCAGGGACAATGGGAGGAGAAAACATGCCAACATTAGAGGAAGAGCTAAGCGCCCCCTGCCCCAAAGGCCCGCCGGTGGTGGGCGCCTCCACTCCCCAGAGAACAAGGGTGGGTTAAGGCCTGCCTCATTTTGCGCAGTTCAGCCCCCTTGATGGCTGGTACTCTGCATGTCCTTTGGCACCTGGTTACAGAAGCTGGGAGAAAACCAGATGGCACCTCAGGAAGCCAAAGCATAGTGCTCCACTTGCCTGGAAGTGCTGTGGTGCAGGTCAGTTCGTTGGGCAGCTGGAACTGGGTTGGGTTCCGTTCCATGGCAGCGGCAATGAGCAGCTCAAAAGGCCGCTTCAGATGGGGCTGCCCACAGTCTGTTTCTGTCGTAGGGGCAGAGTACTCGTCCACATCAATGATGTCCTCATCCACATCGTTCTGCTCCGAGTTGGGCGTTTCAGTGCTGGCGTTGGATGTGGGTGTGCCAGGCCGGCTCGCTCTGCGCTCCAAGAGCCGAGTGTGAGAGAGGGCCCGGAGGCTGCCACTGCTCGACCGGTCCAGGAAGTCCGCGTCACTGGTCGGGGATATGGTCCTCTTCCCAGACTTGTCCACCAAACCATTCACATGACCCAGCTCCTTCTTCTGCTCTCGCTTCTGCAAGATACAGCCAGACAGTCCCATTTAACACAGCAAGCGGAAGAGAAAAATGCAAGACATCCCTCTCAGGACCAGGAAAAGTATAATGGCTAGCTTTTTTTTTTTTTTAAAGAATATTCTCATTATATATAAACATGAAGCTGAGAAATACAAACTGGAAGACAAAAGAAAATTTATGAAGAAATCCTATCAGGCTCTCATGTGGTAACTGTACAGTAGTAGTATCCAGTAGGAACATTTGAAAGGTACTGACTGTTTAACTCCTAGCAATCAGTCTTTACATTTTGATCACATTTATGAAAGTGCTCTAAACAGCAACATCAAAAAATTATTCTTGAGAAGGCGATGACTTTGCATTTTGCTGAGCAATTCTTTATGTTCAAAGAACACTCCGCCCCGACTCCTCTGCCAATTTTGAGACAGTTAGTGAACCCGAGGCTCCGAGCCTGTCTTTGGATTATACGCTGGATGACTTCGACCCCCTCAGCCTGGAGGAAGTTGACAGGATACTCTTAGCTGCTCGCCCAACTACCTGTAAATTGGACCCATGCCCTTCCTGGCTTATTAAATCTTGCCAGGGTGACCTTAGATATCCTATACGGGATATCATAAATAGATCCCTGAGGGAAGGGCACTTTCCAACGCCACTCAAAGAGGCCGTGGTCCGTCCCCTCTTAAAGAAACCATCTTTAGACCCGGCCCAATTGGCACACTATCGGCCGGTCTCAAATTTGCCCTTTTTGGGCAAACTTATTGAGAGGGCAGTGGCGATGCAGCTGCAGACCTTCCTGGAGGATGCTTCCATCCTTGATCCATTCCAGTCCGGCTTTCGCCCGGGACATGGGACAGAGACGGTGCTGGTCGCCCTAATGGATGACCTTCAACGGCATCTGGATCGGGGCGGCTCGGCGGTGCTGATGTTGCTGGACCTGTCGGCGGCGTTCGACACAGTCGACCATCGGCTACTGAAGGGTCGCCTCGCCGACGCAGGGATTCAGGGGTTGGCTTTACAGTGGCTTTCCTCTTTCCTTGAAGGTCGGGGACAAAGGGTCGCAGTTGGGGGGGAGCTGTCCCGGAGGTGCACACTTGACTGTGGTGTGCCCCAAGGGGCGGTTCTCTCCCCGATGTTATTTAACATCTATATGCGACCTCTTGCCCAGATTGCCCGAAGGTACGGGCTAGGGTGTCATCAGTATGCTGATGACACCCAGCTCTATCTATTGATGGACGGCCAGCCGACCTGCGTCCCGGAAAATCTAGACCGGGCATTATATGCCGTGGCTGAATGGCTCAGACTGAGCGGGCTGAAGCTTAATCCTGCGAAGACAGAGGTCCTTTGCTTGGGTCGCCGTGGTCCGGAAGGGGGAATCCCCCTACCAGCCTTTGACGGTGCGCCGCTGATAGCGGCGGACAGGGTCAGGAGCTTGGGGGTGCTGTTGGAGCCTTCCCTAAAGATGGAGGCTCAGATAGCAGCCGCTGCCAAGTCCGCGTTTTTTCATCTTAGGCGGGCAAGGCAGTTGGCCCCCTTTTTGGAGCGCGACGACCTAGCAACAGTGATCCATGCCACGGTCACCTCGAGGTTAGACTACTGTAATGCCCTCTACATGGGGCTGCCCCTGTCCCGAACTCGGAAATTGCAGCTGGTGCAGAATGCCGCGGCCCGGCTGTTATTGGGTCTCCCAAAGCGGGAACACATTCAGCCGGGTCTTCGGACCCTGCACTGGCTTCCAGTAATATACCGAGTCCGGTACAAGGTGCTGGTTATCACCTTTAAAGCCCTATATGGCTTGGGACCTGTCTACCTGAAGGACCGTCTTTCCCCGCACGTTCCCCAGAGAGTACTGAGGTCGGGAACACAAAATCTCCTTACTATCCCTGGGCCGAAGGAAGCCCGTTTGAAGTCCACCAGAGAAAGGGCTTTCTCTGTTATGGCCCCTACATGGTGGAATCAGCTGCCGGAAGAGGTGAGGGCCCTGCGGGACCTTGTTCAGTTCCGCAGGGCCTGTAAGACAACCCTCTTCCGGCTAGCCTATAACTAGCTTGAGAATTTTAATGTAACTTGCTGGATTTCTTTTATATATAGTTGAAATATTTATTAATGTGTATTAATAACTAAGGTTTTATCTGTTTTATCTGGTTTAAATACGGATCCCTTTATATGTTTAACTATTGTAATTTTGTTGGATCTACTATTGGAAGCCGCCCTGAGCCACTTGTGGGAAGGGCGGGATATAAATCTTAAATAAATAAATAAATAAATACCAGCTCTTGACAAATGTCTCATTGGACTAACCCTTCTGGCTGTTTAATTTGACAGGCAAGTTCCTCCATCAAACAAATCTGCCATATCATTTGATACCACCAGTTTATGTCTGAGGGATTCGATGACTTCCAGCGCGGTGCGCTTGAAGATGGTGCAAACGCAATTCATGTTTGCGTTAAGCAGTTTTTAAACAGCAACACAAAAATGCGAGATGCCTCTCATGATGTAAGTAAGACAGCAAAAACCTCCACTCAAACTGCACCCTAGACATCTCTGAGGTGCCAGACTCTGAAAATTTTTTTCCAGCCATTTTATTCTTCATGTACACCTTCAAGCTGGCAGCCCCAGGAGTCAATATTTGTATTCAGCTGGGCTGGCTCAGTTGGCTGCAGCAGACAGGGCAGCCATCTCTGATGACAAGCCAGAACCCGGCCCAATCGTCTCCCTCGCCCATTTCCCACACGCAAGGCAGGCATAACTCACTTCCCCTTTTGCTGCTATGGCAACAACGGGAGGCCGCTTCATTCTTTTAAAGCCAGCCGGAAGGAACTGGGCTGCTTGGCAATCCCAGCTGCCAGCCTGAAAGAGGCAGGGAGGCCTGTTGCCAGCGCAGCAACCGCTCCCTTTTCACAGCTGCAACGCACTCGCAATACAGCTGTTTGAGGAGGCCCAGAAAGTAGCAGGTCACAACCATGCTAAGGAGTGCAACTTTAGAGTGAGTTTATGTGCTAAGGAGCCGTGGAAACACAGGTGGTTTATTCATCAGAAGTGCTTTGCAACTTAATTCTTTTGACTTTTTCATAGACTGAAGAAGGCTGCCATTTGAAACAAACACCCTGGGATTTAAAAGAATTTTTTTTCTCCCATATAGATTTATTTTTTTCATAGCTGCCAGCTCTCCTCAGCTGTTTCCAGCAACAGAGGCATGGAGATCTATATCCGAAGCCCAGGAGGTTCAATTTGGGAAATGTTTTTTGTCTTTACCTTTCTACGCACAGTGCAGCGATGACACATCCACTCCCCTGGAGGCAGCATCTCCTCACTTAATGGAGGGTTACTATGAGAAAAGACCAGAAGCAGACCGTTATTCTTCAGCTCTGATGTGTGACCTGGATATACATCCGCTGCAAGCCAGAATTAGGTTAGGAGACTCGCGGCAAGCCATTCCTCTGCCTCATTCTAGACCATGCCTTTTAGCCTTTTGGACAGATGAACTGGAGGCTGCCTGGCATCAATGTTCCCTCTAAGCTGTGGAGCAAAAGTTCTACTTTGTGAGCTACTGGCATTAAAAGTTGTGAGCCACTGAATAAATTAGCATGCTCTGAGGCCATTTTTCCTGAGCTGAGACAAAAATGTGTGCGCTGGAGGCTAAAAACTTGTGAGCTAGCTTAGAAGGAACATTGCCCGGCACCCTCTGCTTTTACAAAGAAACTTCACAAAGCACCAGGGTGCTGGCCCTATCTACCCCACCTTCCCACACCCTGTTCAAACTCTTTTTCTCATGGAACTCAAGAAGCTATCTAGAGTCACATCCAGCCACCTTAAATTTGGCCATGGGACAGCCATTACTATACAAACACACACAAACCTTGCGAAAGGGAAGGGCTGTCCAACATTATCGAGCATTTTCTTGGAGCAAGAACACATGGCTGTACCTTGCCGGGAAAGACGGAAACCAGCTGACCTTCCCAAATGCCAGCTGTTGCTGAGGGTCAAAGCTGCTTTTCCAGCAAAGAGACGTTCACATAGGGGACTGCTGCAGAACTATGACCAGGTTTTGCATGTACCAGTTGGTGCTGCCTCCTATTCCCCCCTTGTGTTTATGCTGCCGTTTAGAGAAAAAGCAGGGATGTAAAGGAAAGAGCCACACACAGAGTTGGAGGGCAGGGGAAAATCTAGAATGTGCAGAAGCCCAATTCAAGCAGCACAAGGAAGGTACCTAGGGAAAGCCGGGCAGGAAAGAGCAAAAGGAACAAGGAGGTGATTCTGGATCTGAGAGATCTGAAGACCACCTTGAGCCTGAACACAACCTGTCCACACTGCTAAGGTGGAGACAGGGGCAACTGCTTCTCTTCCCTTTATGCTCCTGGGCCAGTATAGGAATTCTGCCCCTTTATTTTCCAGATCTTAGTTACCACCCTCTTGTAAGGTAGGGAACTCTGGTGGTGCCACGTGTAGAGTTTGGGCACAGGAGAGACCCAAGTTCCAACCCTCACTCAGCTGCAAAGCTCTAAAACTAATGCACCTTAGAGAGGTGTCAGGGAGATAGTAAGAAATGCTGCCTGGAAAAATACTGGCATGCAAAAATGATGCTAAGAAAGCACTTTGAAATATCTGACCAGCTGCTAGACCTCACAATTGTCCATTATTTCCACCAACGACATCCAGACCAATTCTAAACCTGCAATACAGCAATTCTTGTGCTGGCCTACCTTCACAGGGCTCTGGATGATGTACAACAGCACATAAAATACAACCTTAAAAACAGTTCCCAGATGACGCCCATGAATCAGATTTTTAGCCAGTTCTAGACTGCAACTGCCACCTTGTAGGTAGGGTAGGGAGGAGGCCAAGAGAAAAGGAAAGATGGAAGAAAGGAGAAGCCATGGTAAAACTTGCCACTGTCCTCAATCAAAAGCCTGGCAGAACATCGCTGCCTTACAGGCCCCGTGGAACTGCATTAAGTCCCACTGGGCCCTGTTGTTGTTTGGTAGACAGTTCCACCAGTGCCAAAAAAGCCCTGGCTCTGGCTGAGGACAAATGTATTGGGGGGGGCAGGGGTCACCAGCAGATTGTTCTCAGCAGAGCATAATACTCTTTTGAGGACATAGGGTTACTGTTGTAAAGGCTACGGCAACAATATATACAAGGCTCTTCGAACAATTAGAATCAACGTCATTACTCCATTTATTAGTGGTGGCCCCACGGCAAACCGCCCTGTAAAAAGTCTGCCATGAGAATGTTGTGAAAGCAACGTCACCCCAGAGTCAGAAACGACTAGTGCTTGCCCAGGGGACCTTTCCTTTCCATTACCTCTGCAAAGGTAGAAAATGGCTTTACAGCAGGGGTTCCCAAACTTGTAGAGTCTGTGGAAATGACTGAAATTGAGAACAGCTAGTGCCTCAAAATGGCATTCTCCGGGGGACAATTAAAAAAGCCCACCCTTTGCTGACTGTTGTAACACTGCACAGGTCCGAAAGCTGAAAAACATGACCTGCAAAATACTCAAGTACAGCGGGGAAAAACACAAACAAAACCTGTGACTCACAACAACCTGGCAGGAGGTTTTGGGAGCATAGCTAAAGGTGATGACCTGTCTGTTAAAAAGACAAAAAAGCACTAACACTTAACAGTTCACTCTCCCAATTAACAGCTGCCCTCTGCTGCCTTGAGGAGATTGCCAGTTTTATCACAGATCTCTTTTATCGACAGATCTGATGGAGGAGGCTGTCAGAAGTGCTGGAGATGCTGGGGGGGGGGGGGGTATAATGATGGCATTCTGGAGCACAGGGTGAGGAAAAGCAGGATCCAGCCTGCACAGTGAGGAAGACGACATGCACCAGCGCATCCAGCCTCAGCTGCAAAAGGCACACAAGGATCCATCCACGCGGAGAGTGCCACAGACAAGAGACAAAAGGCTTCTTTGTGGAGCAGGGCCTGCACATTCCCACAAGCTTGCTGCCCTTCAGCAGTTAGTTCTGGGAGTCCCAAAGCACTGCCACCACCCCGGCTTAGGCAATGTGTGTGTGTGTGTGTTTGGGGTGGGTGGGAAACAAATCCTACTTTCTGACACCCAGAAATCAGACCTCTTCATCCTTAGAGGCAGCAGGTTTCATATTTGGGACTCTGATAGTACAAAGTGTTGCCATTCTCCCCCAGGTGAGTGTGGGGTGGGTGGGCTGGGCTGGGCTTCCAAGGTTCACCTGCTCTGCCCTGTGGTTGGGTTAAATTCTTAAGTCTGTGGTATTTATATGGTTCTTTTTCAACATTCTGAAAGGATCCCCTACCTCCAGTTCCAAAACCTGCTACAGTTTTACAGAAAGACAGGCTTTCTAGGTTGTTATTTATGTGCTGGATCACAGCCTGGAGGCCTTTGACAGCATACACAGCTGTCATAACTAAGGAATGTAATGACTTTCAACTGGGACCCACTGAGATTGGGGGACCCCCCCCCCCCGCTGCACCGGTAAACTCAGTTCTGCAAAAGACCTGTGTTGCATCCACAGCATACGAGCCTCTCTGCTATTGTCCCTTAAATGTTTTCTGCAGCGAACCTGAATGCGAACTGTCTTGGTCATGATCTGTTCCTACTGCAAAGAAACAGCAGCCGGACCCCTGCTGTCCACCTCCAGCAGACATTTTCCCGAGCCACAGTTCCCTGCCGTTGGCCACAACCGGAGAAATGGAAAGAGCTCATCTTTTCCGAGAGACAGATTTGTGATCAGGAAACAGCTCCCTTCCCTAAGCACAGTAGAGCTCTTTGTTAAGTTCCTGCCAGCAGGGGGAAGTGAGGAAGGGGGAAAACAGCAGTCACAAGGGCTTCTGTTGCTCCAATCGCTAAAAATCCACCTGCCTTTAAAACAAGTTATGCCATTCAGAAACCAGTGATGGCGATTCATCCCTCTCTCCAGGTGGAAGGAGCAAAACCAAGGGCTGTGAGAATCAAATATGGCCACACAGACATTAGCACAAAGGGTTCTGTTGCAAGCAAAAAGCAACATTCTACCTCTTTAGAGTGGTCTTCCTGCCAAAAGACCCATTCCCGTTTTGCCTCCCAGATAGTACCTGCTTAGCTTAACCTGGCATTCTAGTCTCCTTGGCTCCTGCAGCTTGACTAGGTGAGGTGGGAGGACCTGGGAGCTGGTAGAGGTTGTGCTTCATTCATCCCTGATATGGCCGCCTTCTGAATTCTATATATAGTTTGGAAACTGATCCCAAATCCTTTAGGGATGAAAGCTGATATTTCCATGAAACACAATACACAACTGCTGTCTTTGCCTCCTGAAAACTACACATCTCCCAGAAGCGTGAAACAAGAGGGCCATTTCCTTAGGTAACTTCATGTTTGCTGTGAAATTCATACACCACTGCAAGATAACAAAACACTAATTAAAACCAAATATGTTCTCGGCAGTGTGGACCACGCACCATTTAAACCTGGCAATTTTTTTTTTTAAAAATGTGCTTCTAAAATGCAATATACTCTTTCAATATTTACCTACCCTCCCAGCCTTTTCAATAAGTCACAGAATTCCCCATGATGATGTAAGCCAGTTTCCTCTAAGAGGGCTTGGCCTTTTATTCTTCTTTGCATACAAGTCTTTCTTCCCTCCCTTTCCTGGAGGGAAGAATTCCTGGAGGACATGCTCTCCACATCTTAAGCCCTTCTACAATCAAGAGTAGCATTTTGCAATAAAGCATAAACTGGATACTGCTTGCCGGACAATTAAGGGATTTTTTTTAATTTGAGTTGCAAAGCCCTGCCCTCAGGACACTGCTAAGTTCAAAGCCCGCAAACTGCAGTTTCCAGCGTGGAACTCCTCTGCATCCAACATGACTGGGAGTTCTGAAGTCAGAGCACCGGGGAATTTTTAAAATTCAATTTTTGGGAGTCTGAATTGGGCAGCAGTCTGAATTGGGGTCACCAGCACAAGAGAAGGCTAAGCTGCTTCAGCTCACGCCATTTTCCTGATATGAAATGGCCCTGCAAGGCAAGGAGTAGCTTCCTGGAACCATTTCAGATAAGGGGGAAAGGCTGAGAAAGGAATGCCACCCTTGTGCTGAGGTCTTGATCTAAACCAGGCCCCACAACCAGAAAATTAAATTTGAAAAAAAAAAGGGTTGGGGCTCTCTCCATGTGTCTCCTGGTGTTGTGTGCAATCAAGCTCTCGGGTTCCTCCTGGTGTGTGTGAAAAGCTTCTGGGCAGATCAGGATATGTGATTTCCTCCTGGCCCACTGCTGAAAGACTTGTCCAGGGTGTGTGTGTGTGTTTTGCATGCTTAAGACCCAGCATGCTGAATGCTTCTCAGGAAGTTTAGTGTTTTCTCTTCCCCCACCCTTGGCAAACTCTTTATAAACAGAACTATTTGCACAGCGAAAGGGAGGGGGGGGGAAGAGAGAAACTCCAGTTGCATTTGATCCAAGCTCCATGAAGCCATGGTTTCCAAGCAGGGTTTTTCTTGGGTTTCCCTAATTTGCAACAGCCCTGCTTGCTGCACAAGAATCCATAGAGGAAGCCACACAAATGGTACACAGGGAGCTGTAGCAGGAAGCAAAGTTGTTGTACTGAGGTGGCTGTGCCAAATTACCAAATCAAAGCAGATGCCAAGCCTCCTTTTCAGAGACATGCAGATGGCCCCAGCCAAGAGCTCAACGTGGCAGGAGGCCTGTGCTCAGAGAGGCCTCCATTCAGGACTGGCATTCCCTGCCTGGGAACACATGTTTTGCTACCGCTTCTAAATCAGTCAGCTGGTTTTTTAAGCCTGGCCCGGCCATCGGTCCACTTTGCCACGACTGGTGTTCAGGTTTGCCTTCCTTCTGGCTTCCCTCGAAATCTTCCAGAGAGTCGCTTGCCAAGTTCTCTCCAAACAGGCTTCTGCCACTCTGTAAACTCTAAAAAAACGGATTCCAAGAACAAGCGGAATAACGGATCCTTATTTCAAAACACTATCCAACTCCACTTGACGCATCGTTACCTACCACAGCAGTGCTTATGAGTCCACCTCAGGCACAGGAAGCAGGACTACATATAAATGACAATCTTTAACACCAAGTTAATTCAACGGCAGCTACCCTGGAGGCCCTGACTGGGCAGAAAGGTGAGTTATAAATGTAAATAAATGGTCCACCCTGATTGGAGGTGGGAGTCTTGCCACTAAAGAGCCTTTAATGAGAGCCCAAGGTTTTGAAGTAGGACTTTCTTCCAGCAAAACATGCATTCTTCTCCAAGCCATGCTCTTCTCCCCCCCCTCCCCAAGAGGCTGTTCACTCATATATGCCTGCAGGCACTTCAGAGTCATTTTTAGGAAACCCAACAATAAACAGGGGCCTTAAAAGCTGCCACAGCTCTTTAAGCTGCACATTGTGCTGGCTGCACACCAGGCCCGGTGGAATCCTGGCCTCCCATGAGAAAGGCAGTCAAGCTTGGGAGAAGTCAGGCTCGAATTACAATAAACCCAGATTCTTAATTACAACCATTCGCTTCCAGAGGCCCAAGGTGCACGTTGGCGCCACAAGACCGACCTGGGTGCTTATCCGATTGCCCAGCTTGAGACGGGGCTATTTGTGAAAATGTTAGCTTCTGTAAAAGGTTTCTGAAGTTACCAGTTGGGTTTTGTTAGTCACATATAAAGGATGCAACTTAAGGACTGATTTTTTTGTTTCCTGATAACCAATTTCCTGGAGAGAAAACCCCTCCTTAGTGCATAACTATAACCCTATAAAATTTGTGTATTTGCTTCAGACAAAATCTTCAAGGACTTTTAACAAGAAAGGAAACAGCATCTGTTCCAGCCCTATGGTTTTTTTTTTTTTGTGGGGAAGCATAAAACCTATACCAGATCACACATGCTTTTCCTTCTCTCCCGCAACATTAGTGTTTTCACTGTCAAAAGATTCACACTCATGGTTCCGTTAAGCGTCTCATCTTCTCCCAAATCATTCCATGCCAACTGGCCAAGCTTATCCTACACCTCCCTTACAATGAAGCACAGTTTACACATGACTGAATGTGTGAACTTGCTTCACTGAAAAGCATCACAGGAAAGGACAATGCTAGTTTCTGTGTGATGACTGATCCTTTGACCTCTTCAGAGGTTTCATGCTGTTACCACCACGCACTAACTTCTCCATGTTTAAGTCTCCGCAAGGACCATTGTCATGAGAAATACACGTGTATGAAATAGCCTTAAGTAATATAGAAGATGCCGTAGTTGAAAAAAGATATCTTGAACCAAATATTTCTATGTGGGGAAGCAGTTATCCTCTACTCAGAACTGAACACACTCTTCAACACAGTATTTAACTGACACCAGCTCTTCATGGTAATCATTCCAAATTCAGGCTAAGCTGCTGCTGGGGGGAGGGGGGTAGAATGCAAACCTAGCAATGATAAAGATAAGCTAGAGAAGCTGCAAGCAGAACTCTGACTGCAACCAATATGAGATTTCTGGCAACGACATGAAACACTCCACTGGTTCGGAGTAACAAGAGGAATAGGCCAATCACAAGTCTCCTTTCATAGGCCTTCCTGTTTCCTTTGGCCTACTGCCCTGTCTTCTCCTAGACCCCTGCTTCTTCCTTCCTGCTCCTCTGTCAATGGCAGCCAGGGAACTGGAATGTAACCATCTCAGCCGATAGGCATCCAGAGATTCCTCTGCCTGCCATGGTCTCTGGGGGCATTTGGTAGCTCAGCCAATCTCCACGAAATCCTAGAATGCATTCATTCTAGTAAGTCAGTGTTGTGGCAAATGCAACACTGAAGAAATTAAGCCACCTTGTTCCCGGTCAGAGCATAAGTTCACCCAGCCCAAGGCTGTTATGACTAGCAGCGACTCTCCAAGGCCTCAGCCAGAAACCCCGAGATGTTTTAACAAGAGACGGAACCTGGAATCTCTCTGCATGTAAGGTCTTCCCCACAATCTGCAACCAATAAACGATTAACAATAAAATATTCAAACAAGTTAAAATCACAGAGCTTGACCACAGAGGTTCTAGGTTCAGCCCACATAGTACTCCAGCGCCAGGGCAATTTTTACATTAGTTTAGCACTCGCAACATCCAAAACCCTTCACAGTGGAATCATGCATTAATTTGTATACCACAGGAGAATTGCTAAAGTCTCTGTTAGCCCAGGCAAGTGTAATTAATAAGCCTATCAACTTTTTTTTAGACTAGTTTACATGCAAAAGGAGTAAGGGAAGTATACAACTTTCAAATTTTGGGTTCAGAAACGAATGGACAGGAGATGGGAGGGGAGGAAAGATGGACTGAAGAGCAGCAAAATACAGGTAATAAAGTCCAGTGCTAACTTTAACAGGAAAAACACATTTCCACTTTGTGCGAGAGGCAGAAGTTAACTGATGGACTCATAGAAAAATAAAAACCCACTTCACTCCACAGGCTTTTGCCAGTTCACTTTCTGCACTCGCTGCAACTCTGAACAACAGAACTGTATGGAGAAGGGTGTGCCAAATCACCAGACAGAGGAGGCTCAGACAAGTAACCTGAGAAGCAACCAAGCAGTCCACAGAAAAGATACAGACGTGGGAACAACCTGGAATGGCAAGACATAACTTAAGGGCACTTTTTAGGCAACTGAGCAATGCGTCAGAGGTTGGGTGCAGCCATGACCTGGAGAGCCCAGGCAAGCCTGATCTCACCAGATCTCGGAAGCTAAGCAGGGTCGACTCTGGCAAGTAGTTGGATGGGAGACCTCCTTGAAACACCAGAAGTCAGGAGGACAGGCAGGCTTTATTCAGTCACCTCTCTGAACATTCTCCACGCACCCAGCAGGGGTCAATCACCAGAGGCCCCCTTGACTTCCAGGGACGTGTGTGCGCGTACATTCACGTGGGCACATACACAAGTAGACGCTGGGTGCAAAAAGGCAAACTCTCTTACAAGGGCTTGTATTTTCTTCCACAGAAAGTTAAGTGGTTTTGCTGCTAGTGACCTCAACTTGAGAGCCAAACAGGAAGTTGTAAATGGGATCTGACCAGATGAATACCTTAGTTCTGAGTTCAAAGGAGGATTTTTTTTTTTTTTAACTCTGGAGAAAAGCCAGTTCACCTGCTCTGCATTCTGCAACTGACTTTTCTTCTTGTTAAGATACCTGTTTTACACAGTGGGTGTCTTCCCCCAACATTCTTTTAATTCCTCTGTGAAACCCAATGTGCAAAGCAACTCGGCCTTTAGTGGACTGGGTTCGCTGGCAGGATCATAAATGCGTTTGGGGAACACAAAAGAGAGAGATTTTATTTGGGGGTGGGGTGCGCGTATGCACATATTGTTGCTTTTAAAGGAGGATAAAAGCTGCTGCTCCAGCCAGTTCCTGCAGGTAGAGGTGCAAAAGGAAGCAACGAAGTACGAAACACCTTCTAGTTTGTAAAAAAGTTTATTTTTTTTTAAAATATGATTTATCATTCCCAGATGCAGCTGCAAGCTAAATTCCTTTTATCTGTTCATGTTGCATTCTTTATGAAATCACAGCTACAGTAAGCATTCTGGCATAGATGCGCATACCAAATTTAAACAGGGCCAAGGTGTTCAAAGTACACGAACTTGAGCATCAGGCAACCTCAGCTGATTCAAATTCCTGAGAGTCACAAAACAAATAGGACTTTTTAAGCCTAACCTACATTACAGGCTTGTTCCCAAGATGAAAGACAAGCTAAAATATTAGGAATTATATTACAGAAACAATTCTTTGCAATTTGATATGTTGTAATGACACCTTAAACAAGCAGCAGTGGAAACAAAGCAAGAGACACAGCTTTCAGTGGAGTTCCCTCACAACTGTTACCTTTCTGGTACAAACTGACTCACCCCAGAAGGACCAGGCAGCCCATCCCAGCTCTATAAATTGCAAGGGAAGGGATGGCTGAAAAAAGAAATGACAAAGTCTCTCTCTTTGGTAGGCTGATACCAACCAATTAGAGCTCAGAGTCAACACTCATTTTCAAAGATAGCACAAACAGATATGGCAGGTTAGATGTTGTAGCCCCCCCACCCTGCCAAAAAAAGAAAAAAGATGACCCATTTCCTTGTGAACATCTCCCCACACCTCCACAGGGGTAAATTGTGGATAATCTTCCCTTCTCTGGCTACAGTGATGCTACATCTACGCTTGGAACACCCTGGAATCATAACACAGCTATGGGACAATTCCACGCTCTCCACTTCCATGCTCAGGAGAAGCCCAAATTTATGCATGTTTTACCATTAGAAGCCTCAAGGCTCTTAGGCCTCAAGGAGGTTTGCTTTCCCACCTGCACTCTTGAATCTCTCCCCAGAACTATGGGTTAGGATCTTAAATCCCGCTGTACTCTGTACCCAGCTCCCACATGTGAGTGCCTAAAGAAACAGCAGGCCTTAACCACTACAATTAAATTATGCCTAGTGCTGTAATTTATTTTATGGCACTTTTACTCCACCTTTCTCCAAAGACTGGTCAGGTAAAAGGTCTTGCTTGAAACAAAACAAATGAAGAAAGCAACAAAATTATAGGATGCAAAGTTGGTGAAATGAGATACCGAGTCCATTACCTGGGGACTGTCGTGTGGGGAGATCCAGGGATATGTTCGCTCTCCTGAGCTGTTTAATATTTATGTAAGATCATTAAGAGACATTGATGACACCCAATGCCAGAGCTATGGAAAATGGGCTGGTAACACTAAGGTATGTATTTCAGTGTAACCCTCTAGATAACCATGGCCTTGGTTCTTTGCCACTGTCCTAAGGCCATAATCAAGTGGCAAAACAAGAGGAAGATAAATGCCCCCCCCCCCCAAAACCCCCAGTTATATTGTTTAATGTCCTGTAAGAACTTCTGTTGCCTGCATTAGATGGGGTGTCACTGAAGCTGATGGATTCAGTAAAGAGCTTAGGGGTACTCCTTGACACAACTTTTATCAACAGACAAGCAGGCCAGCATTGTTGCTAAAAGTGCCTTCTTTCACATCTAGACAGGCCAATTCACCCATTTTTGAACACAGCTTATCCGGCAATCCCGGTTCATGTTACAATAACCTCAACAAAAGCAGAATACTGTAAGCTGCTCTATGTGAAATTGTCCCTGAAGAAGACTTGGAAGTTGCAAATTGATCCAGAATGCAGCAGCCTGATTAAAAGGCATTAGCTAGACCACCCACAAGATGGTAGTATGCACTACCTCCCTGGTTGCCTCCAGATCCAATGCAAAGTGCTGGCTTTGACCTTTAAAGCCCTTTACGGGCTGGCTCCCATGTACTTGAAAGATTGCCTCTCCCCCATGGGAGCATGGGCAGACCTTAAGATCCTCGCACAAAGGATAGCCCTCTCCTCCCTCCTTAAAGGGGGGGTGAGAGCCTCGATTCCAGGGCAAAGGGGTTTTCTACGGCAGCCCCATCCTTATGGAAGGGGCTACCAGATGAAGTCAGGGCTACCTCTTCTCTCATCCAGTTGAAGCAGCAGTATAAGACTGTATTGTTTAGGCAGACTTTATGCTTACTTGTTTTTAATGGCGTCTGATCGTGCTAATATTCTCTTATGTCAGGTTTCTGGACAGTATTAATTTGCTTGGCTTATGGCATACCACTTTAAGCAAGGAGGAAAGGTGGCACGGAAAGACAGTGAACAAATTTCATTTGCATCTGAGGTAGGAGAGATGTAATAATTACAAAACCCACCCAAGGCAGGACCACAATTAATCAAACAACAAAGAAACCAAATTAAGAGTGTCTAGAAGTCAGGGAAGTCTGAACAGAAGAGAGGGCTGAACAAAAGCAAAAACCAGCTTCCATGAAGGTACCATACACCTTCAGCAATTATAACTCATGGCCATCTTAACTGGATAATTCCAGAGTGGCAGCTGTCTTAGTATATTGTTGCAGAACAAAAGGGCAATCCAGTGCACCTTAAAGAGCTTGAGTCAGAGCTCACTTTTGCAGATGATATGAAGAGGCAACAATTTCCCACATTTTTGTGAGGAAAACCACAGAAGGGGGGAGCAAGAAGCCGGGGACACAGAAAGGCTTCCTGTGAACCCTCCCACAAATCTGTCAGGTGTAATTCTCTGCATAAGGGACTGGAATGGATTAGGTTGGGCGATGAGAGAGATCAGAACATCCAACCTTTTTCTCGTGAGGTCCAGATAAACTAAATGTAATTAAGGAAGATAAACAACTAAATGAGGAAGAAGTCGTCTGCGGCAGAAGGTAATTAACTGACATCAGTGAAGGGTCATGCTATGATACAACGGATTAAGAAAAACCAGTTAAAATGTCTAAAAAGCTGATCCTGTTGATTCCTGTTAGAATAAGGAAGCCTCAGGCCTATGTAAGACACAATGATGTGTTTAAATTCTTGATGGTTTAAACTCAGTACATTTATATCGTATGTTGCCCTCTAAATTTTGTTTGCTTGTGAAGCAGTCACTTTCAAATCTGCAACAGGACATCCATCTATACCAGAGACCCTGTTCACATGCAGTAAGCTAACCATAATGTAGCAGCGACAAGGCCCACAGACCCCAGAGCGTTGTACGTGCTGGGAGGCAAAATGGCCGATTTGCAGGCATTGGAAAGAAAGGTACAACCAAGTCTCAAGTTGCACCTCAGGGAAAGATACCACAGGCTTTGCATTTCCTGAAGGAAAACAAGCAAGCCTTCTCCCACAAGGACTCAAGAGAAAAAAATTTCACACTTCAGCCACTAAACTGAAAGATATACCCTCAGATTATAAAGAAAGGTATCTTCCCGCCACTTCTCCACAACCTCACCTGCTTTGATACCAAGCAACAAAGACCCAGGAAAGGAGAGCCAAACCACACCCTCCGGAAACCTCCCAACTAGTAACAGTCACAACTCTCAAACAAACTGGAACCCTGAAGCTTGCATGCGGCTGCCTCCCTCCAACCAGTCTCCCCACGCAAACTAAGCGCAATGTAGCTCTGTGAAATCAGTTTACGCACAGCAAGAGGCATTTCGGATCCCTCCCCCCACTCCTCAGGATCTTCAAGGCTTTGCCCACAAGCACGATTTCAGAGCCAGGTGCGATGGCAGCATTTCACCAATTAGAGCAGCTCCCTTTTACAGCCACCCACTTCCCTTTTTGAAGCCAACACTGTGCTGCTAGATCATGGCACATTCCCCCCACCCCCCATTGCCTACACCTCTGAACAACCTTGCTCTGAAGGAAGACCCTCGCTAGCTCCGGGAGCTGCAAGAAGGAATGCCCACAAGCAGGAACAATGGGCTCCTAAAAGAAAAAACCTTCGCACGGAGGCACCGCAGCGATTTGGCTGGAAGAGGACCCGAAATAACCCCTGGAAGCAAAACACAAGCACCCGGAAGGAAGAAGGGCCCGATCCCGTGTACGTTTACTCGGGAGGAGGCGAGCGCAGCCAGCGAGAGGAGCGACCGTCTTCCTACCACGAAGCCCCCCCCCCCTCCCCGCCGGGTCGTCTTTCGCAGCGTGCCCCCAGGGCGTCTCCCGCAAAGGCAGCGGCCATCGCCTGCTGCCACGTCCGGAAGGGACGCGGAGGCGGCGGGGCCGAGGCGTCGGCGAGCCAAGCTAGGCGATTTGGGAGGAGGAGGGGGGGCAGTCCGAGGAGGCGATACGGGCAAAATGGCGCTGGGAATAAAATATCACAATTTCAGGCAGGTCGCCATGTTGTCAAAGCGCAAGCGGGGCCCGGCTGGGAGAAGGGGAGGAAAAAGGGCAGACGAGAGGCCGGGCGAGCGGACGGAGGAGCCGGGCGAGGAGGAGCGCCGCCGCTGTTTCCGTTCCAGCCGCCGCCAAGCGGCCTGCGACAGCCTAACGGGCCTTTCGCGGGAAAAGGGGCGGGACGGTGGCTCAGGGGTAGAGCATCTGCTTGGCAAGCAGAAGGTCCCAGGTTCAAATCCCAGCATCTCCAACTGAAAAAGGGTCCAGGCAAAGAGTCGTGAAAAGCAGCTTGAGACCCTGCAAAAGCAGCTGCCAGTCTGAGTAGACAAGATTGATTTGGATGGACCCGAGGATCTGATTCAGTCCAGAGGGTCTGATTCAGTATAAGGCAGCTTCATATGTGGGAGGGCCAGTGGCTCGGGGGGTGAGCAGAAGGTCCCAGGTTCAATCCCCAGCATCTCGAACTAAAAAGGGTCCAGGCAAGGAGGCGTGAAAAACCTCCCCTTGAGACCCTGGAGAGCCGCTGCCAGTCTGAGTAGACAAGACTGACTTGGATGGACCGAGGGGGGTCTGATTCAGTAAAGGCAGCTTTATATGTAAAAGCCAGCCGCGAGGAGGGGGTGGATCCCGGCGCGACTCCGAGCTGTCACGAAAGGGGGAGAGAAGCGGGCGAGGAGGGGCCCCCGGGCACTCACCAGCACTGGAGGTGGAAGGCGGCGGGGCAGTGGTCGCAGCAGAGCAGGTCGCCGCCTTCCTTGCAGCTGTCGCAGCTGTCGTGGTTGGTGGCGCGGCCGCTCCGCCGATGCTGCGCCGCCGCCGCGGCCGGGTGGTGATGGGGCGGGTGGTGCTGCTGCGGGTGGTGGTGGTGGTGCGCGGCGGCGCCGGGCGGAGCGTGGTGGGGGTGGTGCGGGTGGTGGTGCTGCGCGTGAGGGCCCGGCTGGTGCGGCTCGCCCCGGTCCGGCCGCCGGCTCCGCTTCTCGCCGCTCTCGTCGCTCCGCGGAGGCGCCAGCAGCGCCTGGATTTGCTGGAGGGGAAGGAAAGAGAGGGTGAGCCAGCCGAGGGGGGAGGGATGGGAAGGGAAGGGAAGAGCGGGGGGAGGGGGAAGGGAAGAGCCGCCGCCGCTCACCTCCATCAGGCCCCCCGAGGTGTCCAGGTCGTAGACCACCGTCTTGGCCTCCATCCTGTCCCACA
This sequence comes from Heteronotia binoei, assembly GCF_032191835.1. NCBI lineage: Eukaryota > Metazoa > Chordata > Lepidosauria > Squamata > Gekkonidae > Heteronotia > Heteronotia binoei. Next base: position 35,239,679 of record NC_083240.1, read on the forward strand.
TCCACAAGCGGCCCCGGCGGAGGGGCTGCGCGGAGCTCGGTGCCTTTGAAGGGGGAGGGAGGGGGGCCGACTGCCTCTGGTCGCTCGCTCGCTCTCTCGTTCGCTCTCGGCCTATCCCACAGGCCTGGTCGGTGTCGGCCTGCGTAGGAAGCGGCCGCAAGGGCCGGGGTAGTCGGAGGCCGCGGCTGCCATGACAGGGGGCGGGGCCCGCGCTGTCTCCGCTAGAGGAACGGTCGGGCTCGGTCGGGCGCCGCCGCCTCAGACACAGGGCCCCGCCGCCACAGCGCTCCCCGCGCAGGCGCAGAGCGCCCTCCCCTCCGCACGGGGAGCATGCGCAGAGCGGCGAGCCCCGGCGCGCAGGCGTACGGCGCGGCACCAACACGGCTGAGATCGATCGCTATTTCCCTCCGCCCGCTCTAAGCCCCCCCCTCTTTCCCTTCCTCCGCGCAAGCGCCGCTCTCCTCCTTTCCGAGCTCGCTTCGACGCAGGCGCGTCTCGCGCGGCGCGTGCGTGTTGCTCTGACGGGCTTCGAGGGGGCCTCCTTTGCAACGGTCGTCGTCCGTTTCCGCCCCTGGCGCCAGGGTCGTCAAGTTGCGCACGCGTGTTCCGAGCCCGCTACCGAAGGAAAGTGTAAAAAAAAAAAAAGGAGGGGGAGGGAAGGAGGAATTCTTTTGTCTGCAGACCAGATTTCCGGGTTATTTTTGAAGCCGCAGAGTGGAGGCTCTTCTTTAGATATGCTGGCCGATTCGCGATTAATTAATCTGATAACGGCTTTCTTTAGAAAGAAGGAAAGGGAAAGGAAAAAGTGAAGCTCTTGATCTTGCCAACGCACTGGCAGATGAAATCCCTTAAATGCGCCCTGCCCTAGACGACAGGAAACAAACGGTGCAAGCAAAAGGACTGTCGACGGGGAGGCTTTCCTGCCATGGCAACTTTGGGGGAGGGGCGTCTACCAAGAATGGCATCCGACAGCTCTGCAACATATGCGTATAAATATATATATGATACATATATATTCACAAGATGGGAACCCGCAGGGGCTTGCAGGGACCACTTAATTTCCCGCGTATACCTTCTTGGCACTATTTCCACTTTCTCTCCTCCTAACAGCATGATTTATTATTTATTTACTTGATTTAGTACCTAAAGAATCTTACATTGTTTTCCTGTCATCTGAGGTTGCCAGCCTCCAAGTGGGGCCTGGAGATCTCTCGGAATTACGCCTGATCTCCAGATTACAAAGATCAGTTCCCCTGGAGAAAATAGCTGCATTGGACGATGAACTGTATGGCATTATAGCCCGAGGTGCCTTGCCTCCCCAAACCCCGTCATCCCCAGACTCCACCCCCAAATCTCCAGGAATTTCCCCCTGGTAACCCCCTTGCTTCCATTTTATCCTTGTGGCTGCATTGGAGGGAGAGTCATCAGGCCAAGGCCCCCCAGTGAGCTTCTGTGGCTGAGCGGAGATTTGAATCTGAATATCCCAGATCCTAGTCGGACAGAAGCCCCTGCACCACACTGGCTTTCAGTTCGCCCTCCTGCCCTTTCCCCCTAGCAGCCTCTCCCTCTGAAAAGCCCTAACCAGGTTGCAGTAGTCGCATGCCAGCGAGTCACTCAGGTAAATTGAGTCCAAGGAGGCTGTCATTGGGTCTAAGTGAGATATGTGGCAATAAGTCACAACTGCTGCTCCAGCTGGGTGAATTGCCCAGTTTCATAGAAGCAAGTTGTCTGGTAGCTGTTGCTAGCCCTGGCCCTGATGAGACACCTCCCCCTCCGGCAGGAGTAACAGGAGCAGGGATGCACTGGGAGGCCAAAATAGTTCTGGAAAGCTCCTCCCTGCCATGCCTTTTACTGACAGAAGCCAAGTTTTCAAGGCTGGCAATATTATTGCTGTTGTTTCCTAACAACCCCTATGATGGCCACTGAGATCTCAGAGGGCATTCATTTTTTTAATGATATAGGCACTCCTTCTATTACAGGTGTGTGTGGGGGGGGAGACTTTTAAAAAAGGTTTTGGATTTTTCTACAAACTTGGGGCTGTTCTAAGTCTGTAGAAGGATTTCTCTTGTTTGTTCATGGCTGCAGTCTCTGAATTTTGGGCCACATTGAGATTAGATATTTTGATAGCCTGCCTTGTTTCCTTGGCCTCAGTCAGCTAGCAATGAAATAAAAATACAATGCAAAGTTAAGTGGGAGGGCTCAACGGTAGACCATTGGCTTGTCACACAGTAGGTCTTGGGTTCAGGGATATCCAATGAAAAAGGATCAGGTGGTGGGTGACCTGAAAGCTGCTGCCAGTCTTAGATCAAGCTGACCTTGATGGGTGAATGGTGTGATTCACTATAAGGGAACGTCGTATGTCCAAACATGCAGCCAAATCTGTCCAAATGGTTTACTCTCCAGCATATCCTTTCTGAAATAACATGTCTGTCATGCATTCCTGCAGGCAGCAATCAAACACACCCTCAGCATCCACTCTGGATGGACCTAGAGTGACTACCAGATCTGACTACCAGATGCAGGCCTCAGATTCTGTGGGAGCTCACAGGAGCACAGCTCCTGAACCTTTCTGAGAGTTCCACTGCCTTCTGACAGTTCCACTGCCTTCTGACAGTTCTACCTCCTTGTCTATTGAATAGTACGTGCAGCTGCATAACAATCCCTGGATGAGCTCCACCACCTATTTTTCTACAAAATGACCCCTGACCAGATGGATGCTCCAAGGTGAGGGTACTGCCAAGGGAAGGCTGTCTCCCTTGTCTCCCACTGGCCCCTCCCAAACTGTAAGAATACAGAGCATCACTGCCCCAGACAGAGAGTTCCAGCTGGTACACAGGAGTATCTTGGCAGATTTTCTTCAATAAGTATCAGGGGTTTGGGTTGGGAAGGGCTTTAGAGATGATAACCAATACTTTTTATTGGGCCCAGAAACAAATGGATAACTAGTGGAGTTGGCACACTTCTGGAGTTGCCTGACCCCAGACAGGAATCTTGCTGCCTCATTTTGTAGCAATGGAAGCTTCTGAGATGTCTTCAAAGGCAGCCCCACGTAGTTCACATTACAGTAGCCAGTCTGGAGGAAGGGGCCAGATGTGTGAGCCAGGTGTAACGGAAAAAGGCAATGCTGGCAATAGAACCAACTTGTTTATCCATAGGCAAGGTCCAGTCTAAGAGCACCCCTAGGCTCTTAACTTCATCTGCTAAAGAAAGCTTAAGGTTGGTGGCTTGATGCCCTCTAAGCATTCTGTCATTCCCACCAGCATCACCTCAGTCTTGTCTGGACTAAGTTTTGGTTTATTTATCCTGAGCCACTTGATCACAGCCTCAGGACACTGGTCCAGGACCTTCCCGGCAGCTTCCAGATGCTTAGAGGATGAAATGCAGAGCTGATGGTGGCAAGAAGTTCTGTCAAGTCACAGCCAACTTATGGGGACACTGTTTGATTTTCAAGCCAAGAGACATAAGAGAAGCCATGTTGGATCAGGCCAATGGCCCATCCAGTCGAACACTCTGTGTCACACAGTGGCCAAAAAACCCAGGTGCCATCAGGAGGCCCATAAGAACATAAGAGAAGCCATGTTGGATCAGGTCAGTGGCCCATCCAGTCCAACACTCTGTGTCACACAGTGGCCAAAAAACCCAGTTGTTGTCAGGAGGTCCATCAGTGGGGTCAGGACACTCGAAGCCCTCCCACTGTTGCCCCTCCCCAAGCACCAAGAATAAAGAGCATCACATGCCTCAGACAGAGAGTTCCATCAATACCTTGTAGCTAATAGTCACTGATGGACCTCTGCTCCATATGTTTATCCAATTCGCTATTGAAGCTGTCTATGCTTGTAGTCGCCACCACTTCCTGTGGCAGTGAATTCCGTGTGTTAATCACTCTTATCCATTCTGACCCGACTGCTTAGCAATTTCATTGAACGTCCATGAGTTCTCGTCCTGTGAGAAATGGAGAAAAGTACTTCTTTCTCTACCTTCTCTATCCCATGCATAATCTTGTAAACCTCTATCATGTCACCTCTCATTCCAAGACATTCCAAGGTGGTTGGCCCTTGCCGGCCTCTGGATCACAACCCTGGACTTCCTTGGTGATAGTCTCCCATCCAAGGACTAACGAAGGCTGGCCTTAATTAATTTCTGAGATCTGTAAAAATCAGGGTGGCTTGGGCTATCCAGGTCAGGATAAAGCTGGGTATCAAACACATTTTCGTGGCAGCTCACCCCAAAGCTGCTGCTGACTTCAGCCAACGGTTTCATGTAGAGGTTACAGAACCCTGGAGATGAAATGAACCCTTGGGGCATCTCGCACGGCAAGTCCCAACTAGCAGATGCTGGCTCCTACAGAAACTCTTTGCTTCCTGCCAGCAAAAAGAAAGGGAAAGAAAACAACAGTGAATGGAGGGCTGTCCCTTTCACCCCAGATATTGACAGCAGTCGATCCACCTAAATACTGTAGTCACCCATATCAGATGCCGCTGAGAAGTATGATAGCAAAGTAAGGGAAGATCAGCAGCCAAGGCCACTAAGGCCGTTTCAGCCCCAAATCCTGGTCTGAAGGTCAGGGCAGATGTTTCATCCAGAAGTGCCTGCAGCCGCTTTGCCCCAGCCTGCTCAGTCACCTTGCTCAGAAAGGGGAGACCGGACACAGGTTGATAGCTGCTCACGTGTCTTGACATCTCAAGAAGCCATCTAATACCACAACTTCTTTCAGCTTTGGCAATGCGCTGTGACCAGGGTTCCCTCTAAGCTGAGTTAGCATGAGTTGCCCACAGATCTTTAGCCTCCAGCTCACATATTTTTGTCTTAGCTCAGGAAGGATGACCCCAGAGAACACTGATTTATGCAGTAGCTCACAACGTTAATGCCAGTAGCTCACAATGTAGAATTTTTGTTCACAACATTCTGCAGCTTAGAGGGAACATTGGCTGTGACCATCCACAATACCCTCCGCATAGGCAGAAGGGGGAAGTTACAACCAGTAGTCTGAGCTGCACTCACTGGGAAGTGGGAAGAAGAAGACCGTAGATTTATACCCCGCCCTTCTCTCTGAATCAGTGTCTCAGAGCGGCTTACGATCTCCTTTATCTCCTCCCCTCCACAACAGACACCCCGTGAGGTGGGTGGGGCTGAGAGAGCTCTGACAGCAGCTGCCCTTTCAAGGACAGCTCTGCGAGAGCTATGGCTGACCCAAAGCCATTCCAGCAGCTGCAAGTGCAGTCGGGGAATCAAACCCGGTTCTCCCAGATAAGAGTCCGCGCACTTAACCACTACACCAAACTGGCTGCAACACCAAAAGTGGGAGCTCTGGGGCATGAAGACTGGAAAAAGCACTTGAGGAGTGACGCTCCCTCACACTATGATTCATGCACACATAGCTGAAAGGAAGCCCTGATGAGTACAGAGCAGCTTACTTTCAAGTGCACGTTCCTTGGGCTCTGCTGTCAACTACTTCGCCTTGCTGAGCAGCTCTTCCTCTTACAGTGCTGACTCCGTTTCAGCTGGTCTCCAAGCAATCGGGTCTGTTTCACTTGCACAGGGGCAAGGGATCCCCCTTCCTCATGCAGGCCCTAACTATGCCTGTATTATGAATGTCCTTTGAGATCTCAGTGGCCATTATGGAGGTTGCTTGGCAACCACGACACTATTGCCAGGCTTCAACCTTTTGTCTGAAGCTGGACCGCTGTGCTTTCGAAAACTGCTTAGCAGATAGCAGAGGCACAGGTCCGCCTATAGCCGTCGTGGGGATTTTGTTGTGGCGGTAGGGGATGTTTGCGCTGGTCTCTTTGGAATCTGTATCCAACTTTCACAAAGGCTGGAGTGGATCAAAAAGGCTGGCGATCACATCCCGCAAGCCTTACTTTCAGAAGGCGGATGCTGTTCCTGGCGAAAAGCTGTTCGATTTCCCCCTGCCTTCCCAGCAGATAATGCAGCCCAAGTATAGCTGATGGGAGCTGAGCAGTCTCGCCACTGCCTGCACTCTTGTTGCTATCCCAGAGGAAACAGGATAGATCAGGCGCAGCGATTCTGAGCGGTGTACGTGTGTAGTGGAGGATCCCTGGCTCTCTCTTCTTTCCCTGCCCCTTCACTCCCTTTGCAATATAGAGTTTGCTGGGGGCCATAACCAACAGCCAGGCACAGTGGCATTTAGGGGGCTGGCAAAATGAAAGTCAGCTGAGACCTGGGCCGCGTGCCACTGGACCCTGTGCCACTTTCTGGTTGGCCTTTCCGCCTCATCCCAGCTCTTTCTCCAAGGCAGCCTTGGTTGAAGACTCAGCTCTGCTATACTTGCTCCGAGTTACAACCCCAATACCAGCCCCCCCCCCCCCCCGTGCATCAGGCTCTGTGACTGAAGTCAGCCTGCAAGGGTTACCAGCCTCCAGGTGGTACAACACACAGAGAGTAACACGGCAAAAGGACAAAAAAAAAAAAATCAAAGGTACACATAGGATTGCCAAGTCCAATTTAAGAAATATCTGGGCACTTTGGGGGTGGAGCCAGGGGACTTTGGGGGTGGAGCCAAGGGACATTAGGGGTGGAGCCAAGATCAAGGCTGTGACAAGCATCATTGAACTCCAAAGGGAGTTCTGGCCATCACATTGAAAGGCACGGCACACCTTTTAAATGCCTTCCTTCCATAGGAAATAATGAAGGATAGGGGCACCTTTTTTGGGGCTCATAGAATTGGACCTCCTGGTCCAATCTTTTTGAAACTTGGGAGGTATTTTGGGGAGAGGCACTAGCTGCTATGCTGAAAATTTGGTGCCTCTACCCCCCAAAACAGCCCCCCCCAGAGCCCCAGATACTTGTGGATCAATTCTCCATGATTTTCTATGGGAATAAATCTCCATAGGGAATAACAGAGTTCCCAGCAGACATTTCCCTCCCCTCCCCCCGCTTTTTGACGACCCTGAAGCGGGGGGAGAGCCTCCAAACCGGGGGATCCCCTGCCCCCACCTGGGGATTGGCAACCCTAGGTACATAACCCACCGTGAAAACCAGCTTCTATTATTAAATTATACACAGTCAACAAAGATAAACACTCATAGGCAAATTCCACCATCATAAATTACAAAACAACCATAACTTTTAGTCCATTAGGACTAAAAGTTATGGTTGTTTTGTAATTTATGATGGTGGAATTTGTCTATGAGTATGTTTATCTTTGTTGACTGTGTATAATTTAATAATAGAAGCCTCCAGGTGGTGCCAGGAGATCCTCAGGAGTTAGAACCAGCGTTCCCTCTACGTTGAGTTGGTGTGAGCTAGTTCACAGTTTTTTTTAAAATCTGGCTCGCCCCTTTTTGTCTTCGCTCAGGAAGGATGGCCCCGGAGCACCCTGATTGGTGCAGTAGCTCAGAACTTGAATGCCAGTGGCTCACAAAGTAGAATTTTTGCTCACAAGACTCCACAGCTTAGAGGGAGTATTGGTTAGAACTGATCTCTAGGCAACAGATTTCAGTTCCCCTGGAGAACTCTTTGGGGAGTGGACTGCTGAGATCCCTCCTCAACCAAAACTCTACCTTCCCCAGACACCGCATTCCAAATCTCCAGGAATTTCCTAACCCAGAATTGGCAACCCTATGTATACAATGCTGGTGGAGGATTGGAGGAAAGGGTTGCCGTTCAGACCTCTGGAAGACTGTAGGAGTCTGGTGTGAGCTTTGTTCTGCCCTTCAGATGAGAAAAGCCTCTCTCTTTTCACATCTGAAATCATCTTTACCAGATGCCCCCCACCCAACCTAGGCTCACCTGTCTACATTTCTAGCTCCTAAAATGGTATTCACCCCTCTATGCCTCCTGTGTCCCATTGCAGTGCTTCCCTACTCCCCACTCATTACTGTTGGTTCCAGGGCTTGCCTCCTCTGTGAGCTTTCCTCTCAGGGCTTTTTTTTGTAGTGGGAACTCCTTTGCATATTAGGCCACACACCCCTGATGTAGCCAATCCTTCAAGAGCTTACAGTAGGCCCTGTAAGAAGAGCCCTGTAAGCACTTGGAGGATTGGCTGCATCAGGGAGGTGTGGCCTAATACGCAAAGGGGTTCCTGCTACAAAAAAAGCCCTGCGAATCTCTTCCATGTGATTTCTTCCCCTTGTTTCTCTCAAACAGACAACAATTCAACCACAGGCTGCTTACTGTTCCAGCGAAGGTGCACACCAGCAGCGTTGTTCCCACGATACAATTGATCTGTTCAGGAAATGCGTGTGCCCCCTCTCCAGAAAAGTTCAAGGGGGCTAGGCCTCGAACCTTTCGCCGTTTCCTTCCATGCCTTCTCCTCCAATCCACCTCGTTAGACCATGTTGCGTGCAGACTGCTGCTGCGTGGCCCTGGTGTCCCCCCCCCCCCCGCCAGCGAAAGGAGCCTTGCTCACTGGTAGCTTATCTGCGTTTGTGAAGCTGGGGGTTGAAATCCATGTCTGGGGTCAGCCCTGTTGCTTGTGGCTAACCACAGAGCTGTAGCATCAGCTCTCCCGGAGGAGGGGCTGTGTGGACCTTGCCGGCAGTCTGTGTGCGTGCTCTGTGCAGGAGCCTCTATACGGTTTTGAGGTTGTCATGGTGTTGTTGCAGTTGCCGCATGACGATCGGTGCTTTCCTTGCTAACAGGCTATAGGGACAAAGAAACGTCACTTCTGGCAACCAGCGTTCAATGTAGGTTATCAAATAGTGTGAGGGTGTCCAAGTCTGTGCTGTGGAACTAATGTTTGCACGCTTATCCACCAAGAGAGGTTATTATTCTGATCCTAAACTAACTCTGCAGGGAAATTCAATTTACGCTAAGGAAGGTTTCTTTCCGAAAGTTCAAATTGGGGGGCTTTAGAAATGGAAGGAGTACCCCTTTGAGAAATCACAGGCAACTCTGTCCAGGGAAAGATGAAAATTAGATCATGCTGCCTGCCCAGCCAGGCTGCTTTAGTGCCATTATTAAGGAGAGTCATTCAAGGTTCAGAATGCGCAAAGATAAATAACTATATTGCATGGAAATAAAGCAGGTATTTAAACTTTCAGAGCACATTCGGGTTGCGCCAGGGAAGGTTTCTCTTCACAGTGGTGGGAGGGTCTGAAGAAGAAGAAGAGGAATTGCAGATTTATACCCCGCCCTTCTCCCTGAATCAGAGACTCAGAGCGGCTTACAATCTCCTATGTCTTCTCCCCCCATAACAGACACCCTGTGAGGTGGATGGGGCTGAGAGTGCTCTCACAGCAGCTGCCCTTTCAAGGACAACTCTTGCGATAGCTATGGCTAACCCAAGGCCATTCCAGCAGGTGCAAGTGGAGGAGTGGGGAATCAAACCCGGTTCTCCCAGATAAGAGTCCACACACTTAGCCACTACACCAAACTGGCTCTCCTGAAGAAGGAGCTGGATGCCCGTTAGAGCCCGGGATATAATTTTCCTTAAGGTCTTAAGGTTGTAACAGATGATGGCTAATAACTGTGCCTTTTATGTGTTGCAGATCCGAAACAAGCCACTAAAACAGGAGATGCTGTGGTAGGGCTGTCATCACTACCTGAGAAAATGTCAAAAAGACGTCATGAACTTCCTGGCACTGTTGACCCTGCTAAGTCTCTTCCATTGCTATTCAGGCTTTTTTTGGTAGAAAAAGCCCAGCCGGAACTCATTTGCATATTAGGCCGCACCCCCCTAACATCATTGTTTCACACAGGGCTTTTTTTTTTCCTGTAGAAAAAGCCCAGCAGAACTCATTTCATATTAGGCCACATCCTCTGATGCCGAGCCAGCCAGAACTGCGTTCCTGTGCATTTTTGTTAAAAAAGAAAAGCGCTACTGCTACTGCAGGTACAGGATCTTGGCATGTAGCAACATAGGACTAGAGCCCAGTTCAGTACGTTATCAGAATCCGCCTCCCAGAACAATTTGTGCAAATGCAACTTGGTTGTTTGCAGAAGATCAAGGAAAGATTTGTCTTCAGGTAACACTAGTGAAGGGTGGCCTCTTGAAAGGCCTTTGGATAGTGGTTTCATTTAATTTTTATGTATTTTGTGTGTGCGCGCACATGCGTTTGTGAGCGTGTGTGTGCGCGCCTGGAAGTCATGATAACATCTGGTCACTGGAGGGCTGGAAGATATTCAGAGAGATGGCTGAATAAACCCTGCCCCGCCTCCCAGCTGCTGGTGTTCCAAGGAGGTCTCCCATCCAAATACTTGCCAGAGTCAGCCAAGGCCAGCCCTGCCGCTAGGCAAAATAGGCGATTGCCTAGGGCGCCAGCCTTCTGAGGAGAGCCAAATTGGGCACCGCATGCGACTTAGTGAAATTATCAGTGTGTATGGCGGGGGGGGGGGGGCTGGTTGCCAGAAGTTAGCCTCGCCTAGGGTGCCAGACGGTCCAGGGCCAGCCCTGGAGTCAGCCCAGCATGGCTTCCCAGATCTGACGAGATTAGACTTGCCTGGGCTATCCAGGTCAGGGCAGCTTCATTTCATATTTGAAGAGCAGAACCTGCCCAGTTGTGTAGCCTCAGTAACTCCATCTTTGTTACAGGCTAGTGCTAATGACCGTTTAGTTGCCTTGAGCGTTGTGAGGAGACAGTTGTCAGGCTGCTCTCAAAGGAATATTTTGCTCTGTCATGCTTGCTAGAAGCCCTTATCTTCAAAGCCTGTTGCCTCTCGCTACTAGATGCCAGGTGTGGGATAGCTTGGCTCGTATCTCACTGTTTGAGCCAATATCTCCAATATCTCACTGTTTGAGATAGCTCCATTCAGGGCTTCTTTTTGTAGCAGGAACTCCTTTGCATATTAGGCCACACACCCCTGATGTAGCCAATCCTCCAAGAGCTTACAGGGCTTACTGTAAACTCCAGGAGGACTGGCTACACCAAGGGGGTGTGGCCTAATAGGCAAAGGAGTTCCTGCTACAAAAAAGCGCCCCTCCGTTAATGATTTGTTAACTGCATTTAGGGTATAAGAGGCTTAGTTTTAGCTATGCCTCTCATCTCGAGGTCTAGTTAAGTTTCATTGTGCATGTGGGTGTTTGAGACCCAGCAGATGGGAGCGTAGCCTGCTATTTCTGTAAGCTTGATCATCGCTTATTAAAATCTCTGTATAAGCAAACCTGGATCTTGCGTATGGTTTCCTTGGGATTTCTGTGAATCTGGAACATCTAGCCAGAGCCCCAAAGAGCAATCACTACGTATTTGCCCAGTTCTTCCTTTCTCATACTTGTTTGCCCATGCAGTGGCTTCCCCCTTTTCGACCTAGATATTTCAGTATTTGGAGATCAGCTCAGACTTGAAAGCCTGGTTCACGCACCTGAGGGAATGAGGTGGCAGAATGGGAGTCTTTTTCGTCTTCCCCTGGACACCATCAGCACTGCAGGTAAAGGATCACCTTTTGGAATGTTAAAAAAGGTAAAGGTGCAAACACCGAGTCATTACCAACCTATGGGGTGACGGCACATCATGACGTTTTCTTGGCAGACTTTTGACAGAGTGGTTTGTCATTGCCTTCCCCAGCCACCTACACTTTACCCCCAGAAGCTGGGTACTCGTGTTGTTCTATATTTAAAAACGCCTGTCAACTGTATGTGCATATATTACGTGCCGCCAAGCCGCTTCTAGTTTATGGCAACTCTACGAACTAACGAGTTCCAACAGCTTTGCTCGGGTCCTGCAAAACGGAAGCCAGGCTTCCTTCCTTTATTGAGTCAATCTGTCTCATATCGGGTCTCCCTCTTTTCCTGCGATCTTAAACTTTTCCTTGGATTATTATCTTTTCCTGCTGAGTCTAGGCAAGGAGGGAGCTGGCAAGCGGAACGCAGCTGATAGAACATGCTCTTGGCCACCACGCCAGCCTGCTTTCCAAACCGTGGTGGTATTTATTGATTCGATGCTTATGCCCCACTTTTGTCTCCGATAGGGACTCAAGGCAGGTCGCACAGTATCATTCCCACCTCCTCCATTTTATCTTGACGGTAGGTTAGGCTGAGAGTGGCTGGCCCAAGGTCACTGAGCAAGAGCCCATGGCAGAGTGGGGCTTTGAGCTGAAGCTGCCGTCTTCCAGATCCAGTTCTCTTACCCCTACAAAATGCTCCCTCGCAGAAGCTGCTAGGGTGACACAGGCTGCCCCCCAAAACAATTTGAGAACTGTTGCAGAGGGCAGCTCTGCTGGCCTGCAGCAGAACTTTGACTCTCGAAACCCTGAAACTTTTGCTGGTGTCCAGGTTGCTCCAGGACTCAGAGAGCCAGTTTGGTGTGGTGGTTAAGAGCATGGACTCTAATCTGGGAGAACCGGGTTTGATTCCCCGCTCCTCTACATGCAACTGCTAGGTGACCTTAAGCTAGGGTTGCCAAGTCCAATTCAAGAAATATCTGGGGATTTTGTGGGTGGAGCCAGTAGACGTTGGAGGTAGAGCCAGAAGCAAGGTTGTGATAAGCATACTTGAACGCCAAAGGAAGTTCTGGCCCTCACATTTAAAGGGACAGCACACTTTTTAAATGCCTGCCCTCCACTGGAAATAATGGATGGGACACCTTCTTTTGGGGCTCATAGAACTGGACCACCTAGTCCAATCCTTTGGAAACTTTGAGGATAAGCATTGGATGCTATGCTGCAAATTTGGTGACTCTACCTCAAAAATCAGCCCCCCCCCAGAGTCCCAGATACCCACCAATCAATTCTCCATTATACCCTATGGGAATCAGTCTCCATAGGAAATAATGGAATGCCCAGAAGACATCCCCCCACTTTCTGATGACCCTGAAGCGGGGGGAGGGCCTCCAAACCGGGGGATCCCCTGACCCCACCAATGGATTGGCAACCCTACCTTGGGCCAGTCACAGTTTTCTCAGAGGTGTTCCCTCAAGAGCAGTTATCTCAGAGCTCTCTCAGCCCCATCTCCCTCACAGGGTGTCTGTTGTGGGGAGAGGAAGGGAAGGCTGCTCTCAGACTCTGAGTGAAGGGTGGGGTATAAATCCAGTCACTTCTCTTCTTCCCCCTCATCTAATCTCTGCGGGATTCTTCCAGCCCCTTCCCAGTACAACACAATTCACCACAGCGTAGCCAGTTTCTTCTAAAACACCAGTTTATTCATGAAACAATCCAAAAGGTTGGTTCCTCCCCACCGGAACAGTTGGAGCAGCTCAGTATCTGACTCGTTATGTTACAATTTACAGATAAAAATCCTCCCGTGTGACCCCCCCCCCTCTGGTCAGCCTCCTTGACAGAACCTCCAAAAGCCCAGCCAGGGTGGCCCCTTCTCATAGAGAAGGGGAACCAGCCATATTGGTGGCTGAGCGTCTGTGGGAGGGGCGAAAATGGTGGTTGCTGCTTCCGTTAAGCCTGCCGCCGACCCTGGCCTCAGAGGACCACATGGAGGGTTACCAAAAAGCCACGGGAGTGAATGAGGGTAGGGGAAGGGAGAGGCGGTCCCTAATTCCAGCACTCCAGAACCGGTTGCAGGCTCAAGGATGGTGTGAAACAGTTTCACGTTGAAATAGGGTTGCCAAGTCCAATTCAAGGATCTGGGGACTTTGGGGGTGGAGCCAGGAGACTTTGGGGGTGGAGCCACCAGCAAGGTTGGGACAAGCATAATTGAACTCCAAAGGGAGTTCTGGCCATCACATTTAAAGGAACCACACACATTTTAAGTGCCATCCCTCCACTGGAAATAATGAAGGATAGGGGTGCCTTTTTGGGAGGCTCATAGAATTGGACCCCCTGGACCAATCCTTTTGAAATTTGGACGGTGTTTTGAGGAGAGGCATCAGATGCTCTGCTGCAAATTTGGTGCCTCTACCTCAAACAACAGCCTCCTGAGAGCCCCACATACCCACAGATCAATTTCCCATTATACCCTATGGGGATCAGTCTCCATAGGGAATAATAGAGTGCCCAGCAGACTTTTCCTCCCCCCCCCCGCTTTCTGATGACCCTGAAGCGGGGAGAAGGCCTCCAAACTGGGAGCTCTCTTGCCCTCACCTGGGGGTTGGCAACCCTACATTGAAAGGACAATTGGGCTGACCTGAAGAAATGGCCTCCCTTTTCTAGGATAAAAGAAGAGAGTGGAGGGCAGACACCTTTGGAAATAGCGATTGCTATAGATGGAGCCTTGTAGGATCAGACTCGTGGTCCAGTGGCCAACAGAATACCTGGAAAACTCTACCGGCAGGAGCACAGAGGCCCAAACCTCCCCCTCTTTAACCTCCTCTTCAGCAAATGGCATTCAGAGGTATCCAGAGGTTCTGTTTCAGATATTGCTGCCAATAGCTATTGCAGGAACAGTCCTCCCCTCTGAGTGACTTGGCCTTTCAGTTTGCATCCCCGTCTCCAAACAAGATGCTGACCAGGCTGTGAAATTTCCACGGGAGTCCTGGCTCACTTTCCGCACGGAAGGAGAAAGACCTGGACTCCAGAACAATGCAACATCACAGTTGCCTCCCAGAGCCGTATTAATGATTAAGCCAAGTGGGCACTGGCCTATGGGCCCCCATGCATTTAGGGGCTCCGGGCTGGCTTTTCCCCCCAGTTTCCCCCCTGCTTGCAGCCCTTCCAGCCTGCCTGCACAGCCAGCAACTGAGCTGCTCTTTGCCCGACTTGCCTGGTGAGGCTGCTGCTGGCGTTGTTGCCAAGTTTGCCTCTCTCTGCCTCTCCCCTGTGGCTTAGCAAAAGGGGCTTTTAAGAAGGTGGCCGCAGCGGGGCTGTGGGCTGGGCACTCAGACTCTGAGATAATTTGCGAGGGGGGACCCCCAAGAAGCCTCCACCCCGACACTGCTGGTCCCCCTCCCATTCCCCCTCCCCTCCAGAAGGAGCTGCTGCATGCTGGGCTGGGCACCAGGACTCAAGAGAAGGGCACTCGTAGCCAGACTCCTCCTTCCAAAACAGCATTTTTGCTGGGGTGGGGGGGAGGATGGGGCCCTGGTAGGGGGATAGGGGCAGCCAGATTTTATTTTCAGCCACAGGTTTGCTGGTGATTACAAGGAAACTCAGCCGGGATCAGAAATCAAAGATGGCTCCCTTGGTTAACGTAACAGGGAAACATTTCAAAGTTCTTAATGGATGCAGCAAGAGGCTGGGATCAGAGAGGCAACACTGAGAGGTCTCACCTAAAGGGGGACGTCTTGCCCAAAAGCGGGACTCCCAGAGGCAGGGGGAGGCAACCTGGATTTGGAACATCATTAGAATAGGAACTGGATGGATCGGGGGGAGGGGGTTAGTAGTGACTATAGTCCTCCAGGGAGTTTCCCAGTTCATGCTTATTTCAGTGAATCTTCTCCCAGAGATGCTCCCGATGGATCGGGCCCCATGTTAACCAATGTGGAAATCTGGAGTTTTTCAGCTTAAGGGACAAAGCGTCTGCCAGAAACTCGGGGTCCGGTTTTGGAAGGTCCTTCATAGAAACTGGCTCTAAGGGATCCTGGCTGAAGGTCTTGGACAGCCTGTGCGCTGACTGGATTGGCTGGGAAAGCCACAGAGAGGGGAGAAGGATTGTGCCAGAACAGGGAGCACACCTGGACAACGTTGTCATCTCCTGGTGGATGGGTCATGCATTGTACAGGCCGGAGCTGGTAAGTGAAGGGAGAGGGATACTGAACCTGGCCCCGGGTGCTCTTGACTGGAGGGCGCAGGGCCAAGTTGGTCTCTGAACCTGGGTGGGAGAAGAAGGAGAAAAGGCTCTCGCCCATCTAAAATATAAGTGCAATATGCTTGTGTTTGGGGGAGGCATTTCCTTGACTTCTGTGCAACTAATTTATTGGAAACACGCAAGGGAGACTCCTGATGGATACCAAGGGTCAGAGCTGGATTAACAATTAGGCCAAGTGGGCACTGGCCTATGGGCCCCCATGCCTTTAGGGGCCCCAGGTGGGCTTCCCTCTCCTCCCGTTTCCCCACTGCTTGCAGCCCTCTCAGCCTGCACATGCAGTCAGCAACTGAGCCGCTCTTTGCCCGACTTGCCTGGTGCAGCTGCTGCCGGCATCGTCACCAAGCCTGCCTCTCTCTGCCTCTCCCCCGCAGGTTAGTAAAAGGGGCTTTTACTAACCTGCAGGTTGCGACGAGGGCCATGGGCAGTGGGGTGGGCCCTCAGACTCTGTGATTATTTGCAAGGCCTCCCCCCCCCCCCCAATATTTTGACTGCCTAGGGGCCTCCACAGGGTTTAACCTGGCACTGCTGAGGGTGAAGATGGCCAGTGTGCAGGGTCAGTATAGACTTCGGATGTGCGTCTTTAGGGTTAGCTCTGTGTGGGGGAATATCTGGAGATTTGGGGGGAGGGGGAGGTGGAGTCTGAGGAGGGCAGGATTTGGGAAGGGGACTGACCTCAGCAGAGTAACCCTCCAAGGTTGCCAGGTCCGACTCAGGAAATATCTGGGGACTTTGGGGGCGGAGCCAGGAGACTTTGGGGGTGGAGCCAGGATCAAGGTTGTGACAAGCATGATTGAACTCCAAAGGGAGTTCTGGCCATCACATTTAAAGGGACTGCCTTTTAAATGCCTTCCCTCCATTGGAAATAATGGATAGGGGCACCTTCTTTGGGAGCTCATAGAATTGGAGCCCCTGGTCCAATCCTTTTGAAACTTGTAGGGTATGTCTTCTGTAGATCGGGTGTGATTCTGGGAGTTCTCATGACCCCCACTTGGAGGTCGGCAACAGCATTTCTGTGCCATTTGCTCACTCCTGCTTTTTGATGAATAACCAGAGTCTAGTGCTGGGCAGATGGGACATTCTGAAGTCGACCAGGTCACATGACAATGGTGCCCACCACTCTAATTTGCCATTTGCTTGGCTTGGCACAATCCAACTCTGCCCACTCCATCTTTGAGCCTCACCCCATGCCAGATCCTTGGACCCCCACATGCCTGCAAGAAGAAGCAGGCTTTGTCCGGCCCCATTGATTTTCCCAAGAGGGGGACTTGCCCTACCTGGTCTTCCTCCTGCCACAATTGTTAGGAGAAGGGGACACAGAAACAAGGAGCTGGAAGGGGCTCTAAGGGTCAGTCCTCTGCACAGTGCATTCACAGCTAACCCCCCCCCCCATTCCCCCAGTGACCCCTGCTTTATGCCCAGAGGAAGGCAACAAACCTCCAAGATCATAGAATCATAGAGTTGGAAGGGACCTCCAGGGCCATCTAGTCCAACCCCAGATCCCTGGAGGAAAATTCCTGGCAGTCAAATGGGAACAAATGCATGTGACTCCCCAACTCATGAAAAAAAAGTCATTCACATTCTGCTTAACTTCCATACATCATGGACCGTGGGTTGTTTGCTTGCTTGCTTGGTGGGCCGTCGCATTCAATGCAGGCGAAGAGGTCAAGGGAGTCGGCCACCCTCTTCAGCTGCAGGCTGTTGGCAAATGGAGGAATGGGGACGAAGCCTGATCCCGACACGCCTTCCCTGTGCCAGTTCGGAAAGTCTCGCACTCAGGGCAAGCCTACGGGCGAGGGGTGCAGAGGCCGTGGAGGATGCTTCGGCAGAGAAGAAGCAGCAACCAGGGGGCACACGGTCAGGATGCTGGAGATGGTTCCAAAGGAAACGACGGGCGGCGTGGGCGTCGAAGCAGGCTAGGGCTATCTGCCGCACGGGACACAGATCTGAGCCCATTCCAGAGCTAAGCCTGAAAGGGGGGAAGCCTCGCGAGGGGGGTCTAGAGTCCTGATTTCTGCTGGTCTAGAGTCCTGATTTCTCTCCCCAGAAGGTCCGTCAAGGGGTGGGTGGGAGGTCTTCAACGGTCTTCGCCACTGCGGGTGGCCAGTCGACCTCGGAGTCAGTTGTTGGCGTGTGGAGAGGGTGGAGGGCAGCACGGAATCAGGAGCGGGGCCTGCCCCTCCGGCTCCCACCTTGGAGGTGGTGCCACCCTAGATGGAAACTTCATACTCCCGCATCTCCTGGAGAGAAAAAAGCCTGCAGGAGGTTGGCTGCTGGGCAGAGAATCCACCCCTTCCCACCCAGCACCATGGCCCCTCCCAGTCTGCCTCCAGTCATCCACCATGGGCTTTTTTTTTTTTGCAGCAGGGACTCTTTTGCATATTAGGCCACGCCCCCTTGATGTAGCCAATCCTCATGGCGCTTACAGTAGGCCCTGTACAAAGAGCCCTGTAAGCTTTTGGAGGATTGGCTAAATAAGAAGGGTGTGGCCAAACATGCAAAGGAGTTCCTGCTAAATAGCCCTGCATCCACCTTCCTCTAGCCAACCCTGGACGGCTCTCCCTTCCACCCCTGTTAGAGCCCCACATCACTGAAGTGAACTTTCCACTCCCATACCGGACAGAACAGGTAACGTTACATTCCTTGTATCATATTTGTGCATTAAAATAGGCATACGCCTGTCGTTTGTCTTGACCCACCTTGGTCCACAGAGGAATTTATGTACCTGTTTCTTTCTCCCCTGGCTGAATCTCCTGTCAGTCTTCAACCCCTGGGCAACCCAGTTGCTCCCCGACCACCTTGGCAGCGACACAAAATGGGTTTGTAAAGCTGCCCCGTGTCTTTCCGTGAGCCGGTGAAGGGATGGTGGCTCAGTGGTTGAGCATCTGCTTGGTAAGCAGAAGGTCCCAGGTTCAATCCCTGGCATCTCCAACTAAAAAGGGTCCAGGCGAGTAGGCGTGAAAAACCTCAGCTTGTGACCCTGGAGAGGCGCTGCCAGTCTGAGTAGACAATACTAAGTTTGATGGACCGAGGGTCTGATTCAGTATAAGGCAGCTTCATATGTTTATATAAGTTCAAAAACCAAACAGCGAGCCTATTGCTTTGCAAGCCTTGGGCACCAGAGTTTTATTTATTTTTATTTATTTATTCTATGACTTATATCCCGCCCTTCCCATAAAATGGCTCAGTTGGTAAAGGCCTGTCTGGGATTCAAGCAGAGAAAGGTCTGCTTGAGTCCCTGGAGAGCCAGTTAGACATTAGGCAGATGGACTGATGTTCTGATTTAAGTTGCTCTATTAATTGCATTTTTCCAGCCGCTCGTTGCCTAGCCCTGCCCCTTCCCAAGTGCCTTTTTGCCCCCTCTCTCATCCTTCGATGCAGAAGCCTGTGAAATCCCCAAACCTACAACTCTCCAACCTCATCTCAAGTGAGCCCAGGGAAAGCTGTCAGTTTTAACCCCTTTTATATTATAGAAGAAGATATTGGAATTATATCCTGCCCTCCCCTCTGAACCTCAGAGCGGCTTACAATCTCCTATATCTTCCTCTCCCACAATAGACACCCTGTGAGGTGGGTGGGGCTGAGAGAGCTCTCACAGCAGCTGCCCTTTGAAGGACAGCTCTGCGAGAGCTATGGCTAAATCAAGGCCATTCCAGAAGCTGCCTCTATTGTAGGGGTGGCCAATGGTAGCTCTCCAGATGTTTTTTGCCTACAACTCCCATCAGCCCCAGCCAGCATGGCCAATTGCTGAGGCTGATGGGAGCTGTAGGCAAAAAAACATCTGGAGAGCTACCGTTGGCCACCCTTGCAATAGAGTCTTTGGGAGAGTTTTGCTCCCTAACGGATGGTTTTTCCATGTGAGCCAAGACAGGGCTGGTTGGAGGGGAGGAAACGTTCCCCAAGGCACCTGTTGGAGCACTTTGGTGGAACATCCACTTATATAAGCCTGAGTCTCTGCAGCTGGCACCCCCCAGTCCTTGTTCCATTCCAGATGTGGTCCTCATGATAAAGGCATTGCCAATCAGGGACTGAGCTATGGGCCAAAGACAGGGTTACCAAGCTCCAGGGGGTCCTCAAATACAACAATAGACCGTGGCTGAATTACTGATCAGAAAATTTAGAGATCATCTTCTGTTGGTTGTGGAGAAATGGAAACTTGTGCAGGACTCCCCTCAAAAGCCTCTGACGTACTCGCTAGCCGATGAGACGTTTCCGTAACAACCGTCAGAAGAGAGTGTATTTGCACAAGAGCTCGCTGTACTGAAACTGTTGTGCTGCATGTGAATTTTGTATGAACATTTTACATGACTTTTGTATGACATTTGTATGAATATCTCTTTAAGAAATTTTCCTAAGTTTATTAGAGATTCAGCCCCAGTCTGTGGTTGTATTTGAGGACTTCATTCTGTGGATTCTCTCTTTTTGTTACTCATCTCCAGGGGATAGCTGGAGATCTCCTGCGATTACGGTTGATCACTGGGCGACGGAGATCAGTTCCCCTGGAGAAAATGGCTGCCTTCAAAGGTGGACCCTATGGCATTATATCCGAAGTCCTGCCTGTCCCCAAACCCCACTGTACACAGGCTCCACCCTCAAAATCTCCAGGTGTTTCCCAACCTGGAGTTGGCAACCCTAGTGGCCAACTCCAAGTTGAGAAATTCTTCAAGGTGAAGTCCAGGGCTTTTTTTGCAGCAGGAACTCCTTTGCATATTAGGCCACGCCCCCCTGATGTAGCCAATCCTCCGAGAGCTGACAGGGCTCTTCTTACAGGGCCTACTGGAAGCTCCACGAGGATTGGCCACATCAAGGGGGTGTGGCCTAATAGGCAAAGGAGATCCTGCTACAAAAAAAAGCCCTGAGGCTTGAGAGGGCAAGAGTTATGAGGGAGGGACCTCAGCAGAATATAATGCCAGACAGTCTACCTTCCAAAGTAACCATTTTCTCCAGCAGAACTCATCTCTGTAGACTGGAGACTAGTGGCAATTCTGGGAGGTCTCCAGGCTCCACCTGGGGGTTGGCAAGCCAAATTTAAGAGCACCAAAGTCTCCCCCGCCCGGGCCGGATTAAACCCTGTGGAAGCCCCTCGGCAGACAAAGTCTCGGGGGGGGGGGCCCTTGCAAATTATCTCAGAGTCGGAGCGCCTCTCCCCCTTCACCCCCCGCTGCCTGCGGCCCCTGCTGCAGCCTGCAGGCACCTTCTCCAAACCCCCTTTGACAAAGCTGTGTGGGAGAGGCAGAGAGAGGTAAACTTGGCGATGATGCCAGCAGCAGCCGCACCAGGCAAGTCAGGCAAAGAGCGGCTCAGTTGCTGGCTGTGTGTGCAGGCTGGGAGGGCTGCAAGCAGGGGAGAAACTGGGGGAAGAAGCCAGTCTGGGGCCCCTAAAGATGTGGAGGCCCGTAGGCCAGTGCCTATTTGGCCTAATTGTTAATCCGGCCCTGCCCCCACCCAGGCTGTATGCCAGTTTGAGTTAGGGCTCCCCTTCCCTTAGCCCCATCGACTCAGGGGCAATGTTCCCTCTAAGCTGCAAAGTCTTATGAGCAAAGATTCTACTTTGTGAGCTGCTGGCATGAAAGATGTGAGCTCCTGCATCAACGAGTGTGCTCTGGGGTCCTCCTTCCGGAGCTAAGACAAAAATGTGTGAGCTGGAGGCTAAAAAACTGTGAGCTAGCTCATGCTAACTCAGCTTAGAGGGAACACCACCCAGGGTGGGGACCACAGGAGGGAGTTGGCACTTACTCCGGTTTCATAGGTGGGGTTGTCAAAGGCCGAATCGACGGTGATGTGATCGTAGGGGTGAGAGCCCGACAGGGGCAGCTGCAGCGACGGCTTCCCTTGGTGCCTACAAGGAAGCACAAAGACACTGAGGGCCTCCTCTCCCCTTCGGAGGACTGGGTGTGACCTGGGCCCCTGGAGCAGTGACTCACCTGGAGATGTAGAGGTACAAGGTGCCCAGGAGAAGCCCCACAGCAGCCACGGGCAGGAAGATGGCAAAGGCCACGTTGGAGCCTTGCAAGAAGTCTTCCGCGGGTGTCATTTTGGCCACAGCTTGAGGGGAGGGGAGAGAAGAAAGCAGTGAGGGCGAGGAACAGGGTGAGCAAAGGGGGCAAAGGCAGATGATGCCAGGGAGCTGCAGCCCAGCCAGAGGAGAGGAGAAAGGCACACGGGGCCAGTTCCAGGACTGCGGCCCGCAACAACCTCCTTCCCTCCCCAGTACGAAACCTGACCTAGGGAACGCTTCTGGTGGGCGATGGGTTGTGGTTCTCCTTCTTACCGTCCAGGTTGCGGTTGGTGTAGAACTCCTCGGTGGAGGCTGCGAAAGAAGGGAAAGGGGAGGTAGGGTTGCCAATCCCCAGGTGGGGGCAGGGGATTTCCCGGTTTGGAGACCCTCCCCCCGCTTCAGGGACGTCAGAAAGCGGGGGGAGGGGAGGAAAATGTCTGCTGGGAACTCTGTTATTCCCTATAGAGATTTATTCCCATAGAAAATTATGGAGAATTGATCTGCTGGTATCTGGGGCTCTGGGAGGGGCTGTTTTTTGGGGTAGAGGCACCAAATTTCCAGTATAGCATCTAGTGCCTCTCCCCAAAATACCCTCCAATTTTCAAAAGGATTGGACCAGGGGGTCCAATTCTATGAGCCCCAAAAGAAGGTGCCCCTATCCTTCATGATTTCCTATGGAAGGAAGGAATTGAAAAGGTGTGCCGTCCCTTTAAATGTGATGGCCAGAACTCCCTTTGGAGTTCAATTATGCTTGTCACAGCCTTGATCTTGGCTCCACCCCTAGTGTCTCCTGGCTCCACCCCCAAAGTCTCCTGACTCCACCCCCAAAGTCCCCAGATATTTCTTGAATTGGACTTGGCAACACTAAGGGGAGGGCTGTAGGGTGGGATTCCAGGCAGAGCAGGGCTTGGGTCTGACTCCCACTTGGGCATGAACCTCCAGGAGCCCTCCTGAACTATTTAAATCTCCCAGCATGCCAGTGTAGGAGTGAGCGACTCAGCACATCTGGACAATGGGGGGATGCTACATCACTCTAAGCGCATACAGTTGGTTTTTTTGGTTAGAAAAAGCCCAGCAGGCTCTCATTTGCCTATTAGGCCACACCCCCTGATATCACCATTTTGCACAGGGCTTTGGAACTCATTTGCCTATTAGGCCACACCCCCTGACACCAAGCCAGCCGGAACTGCGTTCCTGCTCAAAAAAGGCCCTGAGTGTGTATAAGTGTTATCTCCTTGAATGGGATGCCTTTCTTTGTCTTAACCTGGGAGCTGCCTTCTGAGCCCTCCTCCTCCCTCTCTGATCTTTCTTCTCCCCCATTTCCCCATGGCCCAGCGTGGAGTCACATATCTCTACAGGTCTCTTCTGTAGAGGCAGTGCCCTCATAGTTCCATACACATGATGCTGAATATAGCTGGCCACTTATGCTAGGTAGAGTACTCTTTAGATTAGGTTTCTCTCTCTCCTTCCGATTGCAACCTGAATGTGAACTGAATACTTGAATAAATGGAAGATTTGCTTTTCTGCGATATACTTCTTGATATGCATATTACTGCATGCAATATTATGCTTTTATGACTGGGCAAACAGTGCTAAATTAACCAAATATCTGCCTAGCTGGTACCCTCTTCAACCTGTGGGCATTTCCTACATCCGCGATCCTGTTGCGTAAACTTGGATCCCCCTCCTTCTTCCAAAGTTTCTAGTTCTCATGGCTGCATGAGGACTAGATAACATGAGCCAGCACTTAGTGGTGAGATTCAGAAGCTAAAACAGGGCTTCTAGCAACCCCGAATTCTGCCTGCTTTCTTGTTCTCCCTTTGGATAGTATAAGCTGAATACATTTTTTTTAACCTAATATGTTTGCATAATTCATTCTGCTTCCAGGAGACGATTGACCTTGGCACAGAACTGGGGGATACTGCCAAGTGCTCTTGGTTCTGAATCCTCTTCCCTATACGGATGGGCAACCGATATGGTCAGTGGTGCCCTATGGATAATGTACCCCCCCTCTCTTACAGACTTACCTGTCTTGCAGAATGGCGGGGTGCCATTCCACTGGGAAGGGTGACCAGGCACACAGCGCAGGGTGGCGTCGCCGACCATTGTGTAGCCCGCGGTGCAGGAGAACCTCAGCACTGCCCCCGCCTGGTACACCCTCTTCTCTGGATTCTGAGCTCCATGGTCAGGGACGCCGGGGTTGTGGCAGGGCTCGTACACCTCCGCTGGGAAAGGCAGAACATGCCGAAGGGAGTTTAGTGAAAGTCTTTGAGGCTGACCCTTCATCTACCCATCCACTTACCACACAACAGTAGGGGTCAAGGACCATAACTAGGATGTTAAATGCCATCCTAAATCCTTTGGAATTAGCACCAAATTATTTAAACCATTTTACATGGTTTATTTTTGTCTTGAGCCCTGACGAGGAGGAGCTGGAAGGGTTAACAGACCTGGAAGAGTTGCCAGCCAGTTCCTCAGCTGAACAAACAGCAGCTGTCCCATCAATCACTCTCCAGGCACCAGATCAATCTCCTCCAAGCTCTCCTCCTCCCATCTCAAGAGTTCGAAGCAGGCTCCGGAAAGAACTTTCAGAGCGAAGACATGAGGCACGCCGATGCTTCAGATCTCTCAGCCCTGAGTTCTAACAGAGTCACTGCCATCCAGGGAGCAGGCTGATTAAGACGCCCATATAGCTCCCACCCAGGACCTGGTAACCTTGTGGAAGCAACAAGTCTATTCTCTGGCTTGCATCCACGCTCCTTCCTGATCCCTGATCCTGACCTGCTTGATTTCCTTGGCACCTTGACCTTTTGGCTTTTGGACATTGACTTCTGATTCCGGTTTGTGATTCTGCATTGGTGACCTGGCTCCTGCTTGACTTCCTGGACTTTGACCTTGGACTGGCTTTGGACTGCTGCCTGCCTGCACCCTGAGAACGTGACAATTTTAATGTTTAACTGTTTTTACTGTTATCCTGTTGTCTTTGTGAGCCGCCTTGAGCGTGCTTCGGCAGGGAGTAGGCTTCCCAAACCTCCTGCCCTGGTGGGGGACCCCAGGCTTTCCACCCTCTTCCCCCGCTCCCCCCAAAAATGGAAGCGGGGGGAGAGGGGGGAAACGGCGCCGAGCCGCCGGATCCTGGAGCCGGCGAGGCCGCCGCGCCGCTGCCACCCCCTCCCCGCCCACCGCAGTTTTTCCTCCGAGATGGGCCCAGGCTGAGCCCATCTCGGGGGAGCAGCCAAGAGACGGCAGCAGCGCAGGGGAGGGCGAGGCAGGCCAGGAGCATGGCGAGCCGCGAATCCACGGAGCAGCCACAGAGCGGAGCAGAGGCGGCAGCGGTGCGGCGGCCTCTTCTCCGCTCGCCGTGCTGCTCCTCCGAGATGGGCTCAGGCTGAGCCCATCTCGGAGGAGCAGCACGGCGAGCGGAGAAGAGGCCGCGGGGCGGTTCGCCACGCTCCCCGGCGCCGTTTCCGCCCCTCCCCTAGCTCCACCCCAGTGTCTCCTGGCTCCACCCCCAAAGTCTCCTGGCTCCACCCCCAAAGTCCCCAGATATTTCTGGGGTTCGATTTGGCAACCCTAGCAGGGAGAGTGGGGTATAAATCAAATAAACTAACCAACTAACTTAAAAGTCGGGGGGGAGGCTTTTTAAAAAATGTAGGGGGGGCACCCTTTCCCATCCATTGCAGGGCTTGCCGCTTCTCAGAAGCTTTCCGGGGTAGGGGCAAAAGCTGGAGGCTCTAAAAGCAAGCAAGCCAAGGCAGTCAACCCTAAGACTTTGGAGTCAAGAAGGGACTGCACTTTGTGTGTAAGCAGGGGGGTTTCCTTCCACCTCCCTCTCCTCCGCCCCAGGGCTTTGCAGCCAGCAGCTCCATCCATCCCCCACTTCCCACAGCCCATTTCCAGGTGACGTCATTGCGTCAGGGATGACGCACGCTGATGGGGGTCTTCAGGGGTGGAGATGCCCCGGCTGCCTGCTCCCTGCCAGTGGGTTGGAGCCCTCCTGGGTGAGGGATCCCCTGCCCCAGCGGGAGCTTGGCAGCCCTATAATGTCCCCTGCTAATCATCCATTTTCTAAACAGAAAAGTCCCAGACCAGTTTCGCACTAGACTTTTAATCCTGGTTTAGCCCCACCCCAAACTGACGTTGTACACTAGAATAATAGAACCAGATAAACCAACGCTATGACTCTATGATTTTAGTGTAGAATGTCAGCTTAGGGACAGGGCTAAACCAGGATTAAAGGTCTCGTGCGAAATTGGTCCCAGGCTCTTCAGCCTTTCCTCATAGGGAAGGCGCTCCAACCCCCTCTTCATCTCAGTTCCCCTCCTCTGTATTTCTTCCAGCTCTCCAATGTCCTTTTGGAGATACAGTGATCAGCATTTACACAGTAGGTCAGTGGCAGGCTGCATCTAAAAATATTGGTTGCCCGGAGACATAGGAGGCCTACCCACAACGACAAGGCTATCATTTAATTTTTGTAAGAAATAAATAACATTTTCAAATGCATTTGGAAAAAAAGGTGCAATTAAAACTTTTGCAACATAAATATATATATTTTAGTAATGACACTGTACATATATTGTACATATCACTGGCAGTATGCAGTAGATACAAAATGTAAATACAGGTTGCATTTTCTCCATGGGAACTGATCTCTGCTAGCTGGAGATCAGCTGTAAAAGTGGGAAATCCCCAGGTCCCGCCTGGAGGCTGGCAACCCTAAATACAATGTAAATTTTAGTTGCATTAAAATAATAATCCTGGAACTTCTATTATATTTTCAAGCTACTGAAAGGTCATTAACATTTTTAACATCTTGCCTAATGTTTAAGGGGGCCCACTTCCCATCGGGGAAGCTGACACCCTGGCCAGTCCACCACTGCAGTAGGCCACACCATTGATCTATAAAGGGGCGTTACAATCAATGTTCCCTCTAAGTAGGATTGCCAAGTCCAGTTCAAGAAATATCTGGGGACTTTGGGGGTGGAGCCAGGAGACATTAGGGGCGGAGCCAGGAGCAAGGGTGTGACAAGCATAAATGAACTCCAAGGGAGTTCTGGCCATCACATTTAAAAGGACGGCACACCTTTTCAATTCCTTCCTTCCATAGGAAATAATGAAGGATAGGGGCACCTTATTTTGGGGCTCATAGAATTGGACCCCCTGGTCCAATCTTTTTGAAACTTGGGGGGTATTTTGGGGAGAGGCACTAGATGCTATACTGAAAATTTGGTGCCTCTACCCCAAAGAACAGCTCCCCCAGAGCCCCAGATACCAACGGACCAATTCTCCATGATTTTCTATGGGAATAAATCTCCATAGGGAATAATAGAGTTCCCAGCAGACATTTCCCTCCCCTCCCCCCGCTTTCTGACCACCCTGAAGTGGGGGGATGGTCTCCAAACCGGGGGATCCCATGCCCCTACCTGGGGATTGGCAACCCTACCTCTAAGATGCAGAGTCTTCTAGGCAAAAATTCTACTTTGTGAGCTACTGGCATGAAAGTGGTGAGACACTGCATAAATTATTGTGCTCTGGGGTCATCTTTCCTGAGCTAAGACAAAAATGTGTGAGCTGGAGGCTAAAAATCTGTGAGCTAGCTCAGGCTAACTCAGCTTAGAGGAAACACTGGTTACAATATGGGTCATTTTATTCACATCCTGAGGCAGTGAGTTCCAAAAGCTAGCTATGCATTGCCATAAAGTCGAAAGCGGCCTTAGAGGCCATGTAGTCCAATGTTCTTGATGCAGCAGCTTGAAAAACAAGAGTTCTTCTGTCAAGGCTCTGCTTGGTAGACTCTGTTTCCCTCCTGCTCCCCGGGTAACTGGCATGCTTTCACAGCTAGGAAGTTTCTCTAAAAGTTCAACCAAAACATCTCCTCCTGTAGCCTGAGCTCATGTCATCAAATCATGGCCTCTGGAGGAGCAGAGGGAGAAGCAGAGAACAAGTCATGACCCTCTCCGCAGGAACAGGCATGTGAAGAGTGCGATCACATCTCCCCTTAGCATTCTCCTCCTCGGGCTAAACCTACTCCATTCCTTTAATGTTTCCTCACGGGGCTTGTTTTCCGAACTCACAGGCCTCTGTGGCGCCCTCTCTGAACCCCTTTCAGTTTGTCTTTCCTTGTGACTTGGCTACTATGCTTCTAACACTGCCTAAAATGGTATCAGCATTTTTGCAGTTGCATCACATTGCTGACTCTTGTTCAATTTGTGCTCAGTTGTGAGCTTGAGACCCTTTTTACATGTTCTACTGCCCAGCTAAGTTTCCCCCATTTGCGTGTGTCTTTCTAGAATTTCACTTTGCATGTGTCTTTGTAGAATTTAATTTGGGGACTTCCGGACAAACTTCCAACCTATCGAGACCATTATGACATCACTGGAAGTAACACAGCCCGTTCACTAGGTTACTTTCCGCATATTGACACAGAACGGTACAGAGCCATCAGCTGCATTTCATGGCTGTCATTTCATGACCCCCTTGTCCAATCTTCTTGAAACTTGGGGGCTGTTTTGAGGAGAGGCACTGGATGCTATGCTGCAAATTTGGCACCTCTGCCTCAAAAAACAGCCCCTCCCAAGCCGCAGAGACTCACAGATCAATTCTCCATTATAACCTATGGGAATTGAAATTGGTCTCCATAGGGAGAATTGGAATGGGAATTGGTCTCCACAGGGAATAATGGAGTGCCGAGCGGACATTTCTCTCCCCCCCCCTACTTTCTGATGACCCTGAAGTGGGGGGAAGGCCTCCAAACCAGGGGATCTCCTGTCCCCACCTGGGGATTGGCAACCCTACTCGTCTCCTTTTTGAAGATCAACACATTTGTTGGTCTCTTTTCTCGTGGTAGGGGCCCCGTGGCGCAGAGTGTTAAAGCTGCAGTACTGCAGTCCTAAGTTCTGCTCATGACCTGAGTTCGATCCCCAGTGGAAGCTGGGTTTTCAGGTAGCAAGGTTGACTCAGCCTTCCATCCTTCTGAGGTCGGTAAAATGAGTACCTAGCTTGCTGGGGGGAAAGTGTAGAGGACTTGGAAGGCAATGGCAAACCACCCTGTAAAAAGTCTGCCGTGAAAACGTTGTGAAAGCAACGTCACCCCAGAGTCGGAAACGATTGGTGCTTGCATAGGGGACCTTTTCTTTCCTTTCTTGTGGCACTGCACAGTTTCTCCAAGATGACAGCAGAGTGGTCTTAGCCTAGAGTTGCCAGGTCCCCCTGCTGCTACTGGTGCGAGATGGAAGGATACCAGATTGAGGCTGGGAAACTCCTGGAGATTTGGGGTGGATCCTGAGGAGAATGGAGACCTCAGTGGGATCCAATGCCATAGAGTCCATCCTCCAAAGAATGCCTTTTCTCCAGGGGGACTGATCTCTGTAGTCTGGAGATGAGCTGTAATTCTGGGGGATCCCCAAGTCCCACCTGGAGGCTGGCTGCCCTATCTTAGCCACAGCTGTCCCAGGCTGGGGCACCCTCAGCACCCAACCGCCCCTCCCAACAGAATGGAAAAGAAGAGGGGGAGCAGGCAGGCTTACACCTACCCAGGGCTTTTTTCTTTGAGCAGGAATGCAGTTCTGGCTGGCTCTGTGTCAGGGGGCGTGGCCTAATATGCAAATGAGTCCCCGCTGGGCTTTCTCTACAAAAAGTTTCATGTAAAACAATGATGATGTCAGGGTGTGTGGCCTAATACGCAAATGAGTTCCTGCTGGGTTTTTTTCCTATAAAAAGCCTCACATGAAACAATGGTGATGTCAGGGATGTGGCCTAATATGCAAATGAGTTCATGCTGGGCTTTTTCTACAAAAAGCTTTATGTAAAACAATGGTGATGCCAGGGGATGTGGCCTAATATGCAAACAAGTTCCTGCTGGGCTTTTTCTACAAAAAGCCCCACACGAAACAATGGTGATGCCAGGGGTGTGGCCTAATATGCAAATGAGTTCCTGCTCAGCTTTTTTCCTACAAAAAGCCCCACATGAAACAATGGTGCTGTCAGGGGTGTGGCCTAATATGCAAATGAGTTTCTGCTGGGAGTCTTCTATTTTTAAAAAGCCCTATGTAAAACAATGGTGATGTCAGGGGTGTAGCCTAATATGCAAATGAGTTCCCGCTGGCTTTTTCTACAAAAGTCCTATGTAAAACAATGGTGATGTCAGTGGGTGTGGCCTAATATGCAAACAAGTTCCCACTGGGCTTTTTCTACAAAAGTCTTACGTGAAACAATGGTGAAGTCAGAGGATGTGGCCTAATATGCAAATGAGTTATTTGCATCCCTTGCTTAAAGAAACACTTTCTTTTGTCTTCCCTGTATCTACCGTCCATCAAGTTCATTGGGTCCTTTTAAATTCTAGTATTTCGAAAAGAAGAAAAAATTGATCTCCACTTTTTCTCCCCCTTGCCTTATTTTATAAACCTGATTTTATAGACCTCCTTTTGGTACCTTTCTTTTCTAAACTGAAAAGCTCCATGATTTTTAGCTTTCCTTAAAGCGAAGTGCTTCCTTAAGACTTCAGTGCTCCATCCACAGAAAAATGAGGCCATCTCCTCTCCCTTCCATAGGGATGCCAGCCTCCAGGTGGGACCTGGAGATCCCAGGGATTTACAGCTTATTTCCAGACAACAGAGGTCAGCTCCCCCAAGAGAAAATGGATGCTCTGGAAGATAGACTCTGTGGCATTCTACCCCACTGAGGTCCTCGTCCCCCCCAGGTTCCATCCCCAAACCTCCAGGAGTTTTTCAGCCTGGATCTGACAACCCTTCCCCCATCCCCTTCTGGTACCTAGAGGGGGCCTGGCAACTCTACCCTTGCCTCAAGCTCATGGCCAGGGCCAGCCCTACACTCTCGGGCACCCCAGGCAAGGCTAACTTCTGGCACCTCCCCCCTGCACCGATAATGTCACCGAGTCACATGGGGTTGCCCAGTTCAGCATCTCCAGAAGGCTGGCATCCCATGCAATCACCTAGTTTGCCTAGTAGCAGGTCCACCCTATTCATGGCACAAAGAGCATTTCTCCAGACATGGAGGTTCTGAACCTGACCCCGGTGAGCAGCCACCATCTCAGCTGAGTTTGTGGACATGAGCAATACTGCCTCGAAGCTGTAGAGTCTTGTGAGCAAAAATTCCACTTCGCGAGTTACTGGCATTAAACTTGTGAGCTACTGCATGGATTAGCTTGCTCTGGGGCTATTTATCCTGAGAGGAGGAGGAGGATTCACCCAAAGGGTGATTAACATGTGGAATTCACTGCCACAGGAGGTGACGGCAACTCCAGCCATAGCCAGCCTCAAGAGAGGATTGGATAAACATCTGGAGCAGAGGTCCATCAGTGGCTTAGCCACAGCTTATCATTGGAACTCTCTGGGGCAGTGATGCTCTGTATTCTTGTGCTTGGGGGGGAGGGACACAGTGGAAGGGCTTCTAGCCCCACTGGTGGACCTCTTGATGGCACTTGGGGTTGTTTTTTTTTGGCCACTGTATGACACAGAGTGTTGGACTGGATGGGCCATTGGCCTGATCCAACATGGCTTCTCCTATGTTCTTATGTTAGAAGAAGACGATATTGGATTTATATCCCACTCTATACTCTGAATCTCAGAGTGGTCACAATCTCCTTTATGTTCCTCCCCCACAACAGACACCCTGTGAGGTAGGTGGGGTTGAGAGAGCTCTTAGAGCAGCTGCCCTTTCAAGGACAACTCCTGTCAGAGCTCTGGCTGACCCAAGGCCATTCCAGCAGCTGTAAGTGGAGGAGTGGGGGATCAAACCCGGTTCTCCCAGATAAGAGTCCACACACTTAACCACTACACCAAACTGGCTCTCTCAGAGAAAAACGTGTGAGCTGGGGGTGAAAAAACTGTGAGCTAGCTCACACTAAACACAGCTTAGGGGGAACACTGGGCAGGAGTGACTTACGGATGCATTTGGGAAGACGATCGCTCCACTTGGGATCTCCTGCTTGTCGGTCGTGACAGGTGATCATTGTGCTCCCGCTCAGCGTATAGCCCTTGTCACAGATGAACTGAATGGTGGAGCCAACAGGGAACTTGCTACTGGAGACCATGCGGCGGCTGTGATCCACATCTCCGGGGTCCCGGCAGGTGGTCACTATGGACAGAAGAAAGAGGGCGGGGGAGCAAACAAGGCAGGCAAGGAGAGATGTTTGCTCTGCTCCGTCTCTGTTTGCTCCGGCAAGAGTAACGTTTCTCCACAAAAAATTTAGCAACACTTTGAAAATTACAGTCTGAAATATAGACCAATTTCGCGCTAGATCTTTAATCCTGGTTTAGCCCTGTCCCCAAGCTGACATTCTGCACTAAAATCAGAGAATCATAGAGTTGGTTTTGCTGATTCTCTGATTCTAGTGTAGAATGTCAATTTGGGAACAGAGTTAAACCGGGATTAAAGGTCTTGTTTGAAATTGGTCATAGTTAGGAAATTCAGATTTTAGCAAGAAAACCAACAAGCCACTTCTTTATGGTTTGCCAATAAGGTTTTCCCCCAGACAATAATGATCAAGCATTCATATATCAAGGAATAATAATAATAATTATTATTATTGTTTGACAATTGGTGTAGTATAGCCAGGAGATATGATGATTATCTGGCAGCCTGGAACTCTTTTTGTGGTGAGCTAGGGTTATTTTGGGGGCTGAGAGAGCTGTGACCAGGGGTGGCCAAACTGCGGCTCTGGAGTTCGCACATACCATGTGGCTCTCAAAGCCCCCCCCACCCGATTGGCCAGCTTGGAGAAGCCATTTCTCTCTTTAAATCACTTCTCCAAGCCACAGAATGGCTATGAGAATGCACTTAAAGTTAAAGTTGCTTTCTTTCCATCTCTCCTTCATCCATCTATTTGCCTGCCTTCTTTCCTTGAAGCTCTCAAACATCTGACGTTCATGACTTGTGGCTCTCAAACATCTGACGTTATTCTGTGCGGCTCTTACATTAAGCAAGTTTGGCCACCCCTGGCTGTGATTGACTCAAGCTGGCTTCAAGCGAAGGAGTGGGGAATCAAACCCAGTTCCGTAGGTTAGCGTCTGCCACTCTTAACCGCTGCACCAAACTGACTCACAGGGGCCTGACAGAACACACAAGTGGAAGGCTTCTGTTCAGACCTCAGTCATGCCAGTTGGGTGGCTCACGGATAAGGGGGGCTGAAAGAGACCAAGGCTTTGGGAAACTGTCCTTTTGGTGTGGAGGTGCTCCTGGGCTAGGTAAGTGTTGTGGATTAGATCAGGGCTTTTTTTTGTCGAAAAAGCCCAGTAGGGACTTATTTGCGTATTAGGCCACACCCCCTGATGCCAAGCCAGCTGGAACTGCATTCTTGTGTATTCCTGCTAAAAAAAAAGCCCCTGAATTTGATGAAATCTCCAGGGAACAATATGGAAGATCCAGGTTTGCTTACAAGGAGATTTTTAATAAAGCACCAAACTTACAGAAACTGCAGGCAAAGCTCCCATGAGCTGAGCCTCCAGTGTGTAAACACAAAATGAAGCTTCCCAGAATCCGACATGCATAACTAAGACTAGGCATCTTATACCCTAAATGCTGGCTAACCAGTCAAGTAATCATTTACTAAGGTATTCCAAACACTTGGATGAGCCAGATTCAGGTAGGTAGCTGTTTTGGCTGAAGGAGCAGAACAACTGAATCCAGTTGCACCTTCAAGACCAACCAAGTTTAATTCAAGGCATAAGCTTCTGTGTGCAAGCGCACTTCTTCAGATACAGTGAAGCAGAATTTCTTCAACCATTACATATAGGAAGAGAGGTGAGGTCAGGGCCAGCCTTAGACTGTCTGGCAGCCTAGGCAAGGCTAACTTCTGGTGCCCCCCTCTGCATGGATAACGTCACTGAGTCACATGGGGGGGTGCCCAATTCAGTGCCCCCAAAAGACCAGCGCCCTAGTCAGTTTCCTAGTTTGCCTAGTGACAGGGCTGGCCCTGTGTGTGGTTATTTGCCAGGAAGGCTAGAATCAAAATGCATAAGTAACTCAGTGATTACAGCTAGATTGGATTTAAGGTGGTTGGTATGATCTGTGAGTGGCAGTAAATTAGCACAGAAATGCCAAGGTTAACAAACAGATGTGAGAATGAAGTTTGAGTAAAGTGAAATCTTCAAGACCATCTTGCACCTGGCATCCAGTGGCGGGAAGAAACAAGCCAGGCTTTGGAGAGAAGGGCTGCTAACAAGCAGGACAGAGAGGAAAGTTCTCTTGGGAATGGCTGAACACTGTTCTCTCGCAAGACTCAGGACAACTAAGCACCAGCATGTAACGAAGATGGAGTCATGCAGGCCATACAGTGGGCCAGAGATCTGCTTTGGTGCATGCCTCTGTTGATAAGCCAGTGAGAAACATTGCACAAACTTTGCAACATTTCTGAATTCAACAAAACTTCCGTTTTTACGATATCTTTGAAGGCAACGTTATTGAGTTTCAGCTTCTCCTCCCCGCCTGCTCCACCCCTTCAACTATCTCTACATTCATCCCAGCATTTGGTAATGCCGCTGAAAGAGAAAAGCTTCCCGAGTTAGGACAACACAGACTTGGAAAACAGTCATTTTGCTGCAAGAGAATTGGTGTGAGAAGAGATTCCCTTCTAAACTCTGCCAATTCATATTATCTCTGAACAGGGATTTCTTTGTGGAAAAAGCCCAGTAGGAACTCATTTGCATTAGGCTACACCCCCTGACATCACCATTCTGGTCACCTCACCTCAAAAAGGATATTATAGCATTGGAAAAAAATCCAGAAAAGGGCAACTAGAATAATGAAAGATTTGGAACACTTTCCCTATGAAGAAAGGTTAAAACGCTTGGGGCTCTTTAGCTTGGAGAAATGTTGACTGAGGGGTGACATGATAGAGGTTTACAAGATTATGCATGGGATGGAGAAAGTAGAGAAAGAAGTCCTTTTCTCCCTTTCACACAATACAAGAACTCATGGGCATTCTATGAAATTGCTGAGCAGTCAGGTTAAAACAGATAAAAGGAAGTCCTTCTTCACCCCAAGGGTGATTAACATGTGGAATTCACTGCCACAGGAGGTGGTGGCAGATACAAGCATAGCCAGCTTCAAGAGGGGATTGGATGAAAATATGAAGCAGAGGTCCATCAGTGGCTATTAGCCACAGTGTGTGTGTGTGTATTTTGGCCACTGTGTGATACAGAGTGTTGAACTGGATGGGCCATTGGCCTGATCCAACATAGTTTCTCTTATGTTCTTACCATTGTTCCACACAGGGTTTTTTGTAGAAAAAGCTTAGCAGAACCTCACTTGCATATTAGGCCACGCCCCTGGCACAAAGGCAGCCAGAACTGCGTTCCTGTGGGTCCCTGCGCAAAAAAAGCCCTGTCACTGAAAAGAATCTGCCTTCCCTGTTCCTTGGATAGAATGTGAACTCTCTGGGCAAGAAAAGCATGCACTGCAAGGCTTGCACAGTGCCAGCAGGGGGAGCTCACGGCATAACCAAAACTTGACAGGCTTGGCTAGAGCCTTTCTCATCCCCATCTGCCTCCAAACTGTGCACTGGAACAAAGGCGTGTGCCAGAAAGAAGCCACACAGGGTGTACACCATGCCAGACTAAGTCGCTTTGTGGGATGCAGGCACTCCGTCACATGCCTCAGAGCAAGGAGACCCCATGCAGCGTGCTCTCTGATCCA
The DNA here is from genome assembly GCF_032191835.1 of Heteronotia binoei. NCBI lineage: Eukaryota > Metazoa > Chordata > Lepidosauria > Squamata > Gekkonidae > Heteronotia > Heteronotia binoei. The sequence continues at coordinate 35,274,919 of NC_083240.1, forward strand.
GCCCATGCTCTTGCTGACAAGCCAGAGGGAAGCCCGTAAAGCTCTGTCCCATCCCCAGACTCTAAACGATTGGGCAAAGGGGTGAGTGGGATACCAAGGAGAATCATTCACTGGGCCAGGGATGTCCAACGTAAGAACCACATAGAATAAATATTAGATGTTTGAGAACCATAAAACCTGATTGTCAGATGTTTCAGAGTCACAAGACAGGGAGGGAGGCAGGCAGGCAGGCAAATAGAGCAGGAGAGGGAGAGAGAGGTGCAAAGAAAGCAACTTTAACTTTAAATGCATTCTCCAAGCTGCCAGCTGCCTTGGGTTGGAGTAGTGATTTAATGAGAGAAATGCCTTCTCCAAGTCAGCTGACGCGGGGGGGGGGGGGGGCTTTGAAAGTCACATGATATGTGTGAAAGAACCACACGTGACTCCCGAGCTGCAGTTTGGCCACCCCTGCACTGTGCTATCCCTGTATTTGCAAGGACGATGGATGCCTGTATTCGCAAGGAAGAAGGTCCAAGAGCTGATCTACAAAATATTTATGCACGTCTTGAATTTTTAGAGCAATGAGTGGCTCCAGTTTCAATGCACCCATGCATTCATGCACACCCATGTACAAACGCACAAATCCTATTCCTGAGCAATCTCTAACCTAGGAAAGTGCTTTTCCCTTTCTCTGCCTCCACCTCACTGCATCCAGATGGGCCTAGATCAGGGGTGGCCAAACTTGCTTAATGCAAGAGCCGCACAGAATAAACGTCAGGTGTTTGAGAGCCACAAGACATGAACATCAGATATTTGAGAGCCACAAGAGGAAGGAAGGAAGGAAGGAAGGAAGGAAGGAAGGAAGGAAGGAAGGAAGGAAGGAAGGAAGGAAGGAAGGAAGGAAGGAAGGAAAAAATGGGGAGGGAGGAGGCAGGAAAGATGGAAAGAAAGCAACTTTAAATGCATTACCTAAGCCACCAGCTAGCTTGGCTTGGAGAAGTAATCTAAAGAGAGAGATGCCTCTCCAAGCCAGCTAACTGGGTGGTGGGGGTTTCAAGAGCCACATAATATTTGTGGAAGAGCCACATGTGGCTCTGAGCCACAATTTGGCCACCGCTGGTCTAGATAAAGAACAGCAATTGAAGCAGCAGGGGAACAAAATATGCAGGAAATGAGGAGGCTCTCTCTCTCCCTCTCTCTCTCCCCCTCCCTCCTCCACCCCAGGCATTGACATGCCTCCCTTCCATGCACTCAGGGGGCTTGTTTGGTGTAGAGCCAGTTTGGTGTAGTGGTTAAGTGTGCAGACTCTTATCTGGGAGAACCGGGTTTGATTCCCCACTCCTACACTAGCACCTGCTGGCATGGCCTTGGGTCAGCCATTGCTCTGGCAGAGGTTGTCCTTGAAAGGGCAGCTGCTGTGAGAGCCCTCTCAGCCCCACCCACCTCACAGGGTGCTTGTTGTGGGGGAGGAAGATAAAGGAGATTGTGAGCCGCTCTGAGTGGAGGGCGGAATATAAATCCAATGTCTTCTTCTTCTTCTTGTTGGTGGAAAAACCCATTTGCATATTAGGCCACACCCCCTTGATGCCACCATCGTTTTGTGTGGGCTTTTTCTATAAAAAACTCATTTTTGCAGCAACTCATTTGCACATTGGGCCACACCCCCTGACACCCGGCCAGCCAGAATTGCGTTCCTGTTCAAAAAAAGCCCTCCATGTACTTACCTCTCTGGCAAGAGGGTAGGTCCCCACTCCAGGTCAGGTCCCAGTGGCACATCAGGAGCTCGGTGCCCACCAATTCGTAGCCGGGGTAGCAGTGGTAAGTGACCACGGTGCCGTGGATCAGCTCTGGGTGAGAGACAGTCTTCCAGCCATTGGGGATCTCTGGCAGCTCTGGGCAAGTGTCGTTGCGGGGGACCTCTGAGAGGGAAAGGGCACATGTTGATGGGAGAGATGCTTCCTTGCCCTCTCAGCCAGAGATTCAGGGAAATGAACAATACCGTTATTCCAGGGTAAGTTTCACAGAGGAGGAGAACTCTACCCGGAACTGCTGATTTCAGCAGCAGCTGTGTGTCAGGCACATGATCTAACTGCACCCTAGCTAGCCCAAATAGAGTAAGCATCACAAAGGAGACCTCAGCCCAGAGCTTCCGATTTCAACAGCAGCTGTGTGTGTCAGGCGCACGATCTGACTGCACCCTAACTAGCCCTAAGTTCTGCAGAGAAGGAAAACTCAGCTCGGAGCTGCTGATTTCAACATGATCTAACTGCACCCAATCTAGCCCAAATAGAGTAAGTATCACAAAGCAGGCTTCAACCCAAAGCTTCTGATTTCTGCAGCAGCTGTGTGTCAGGCGCGTGCTCTAACTGCACCCTAGCTAGCCCTAACAGAGTAAGTTTCACAGACAAGGACAACTCAACCCAGAGCTGCTGATTTCAGCAGCAGCTGTGATCTAACAGCACCCTAACTTTTTTTTAAAATTAGGGTTTGTAGAATCTTTCGGGCTCAAGTGCCGTGTTCTGCTGGAGAAAGTGAGACCGTAGAAAGGACTTCAGTTCTTTCAAAGTGGATGACGTGGTCACATTATCATACTCGCCTGAACAGAGAAGCTATTGAGATTTACAAACACCAGCACAATTTCAACAGAAAGGAAGAAGGCATTTCCATCCACCAATCTTGGTACCCAGCTCTGCAAAACACCCTACAGACTATAAACTGCAGAAAGTCACAGAACAAGAAGCACATTTCACAGAACAATCAGCACAGTCAACAACAACCATCTTCCTTATCTTCACACCCCTTCCAACCCTCCCAGCAATTAACACAGAACAATGGTCACATTCAACAGCCAGTTTCCTTATCACTACCCTTCCAGGAAGCCCCACCAAACAATGGGCACATCCACAAACCAATTGCCCTTTCATCACACCCCCTCCAGCCTAGAAATAGCAGCTCTCCAGCAGCCCTGGCCTCACTCAATGCACAGCAGCCAAGAAGGTCAGAGCGCCTGGTCCGGCTGCAACGCCACTGAGGATGTTCTCCGCAGCTGAGAACGAAACGTCTGGAAGAAAAACTTTCTCCAGTAGAACACAGCACTTGAGCCCGAAAGATTCTACAAACCCTAATGATGTTACCAGCCGTGAAAACCTGAAATCTTTTTTTTTGCAGCCATGCAAGCTTTAGTTGCTCAGAGGCTCAATTCTGCTTCCCTGGCCAAATCCTGCCTCCGAGCAGACTCAAGCAGTGCACCATGCTCAAGGCGAGCACTGCAAATCACTTCTGGATTTCTTCCTATATAACCCCTCCCTGAAAAGAAAACGAAGCGGAGAGAACGTTGGGGTGTTTCGGCGCCGAGCGCCTGCCTTCCAAATGTCCAAGAAACATGACGCGAACCTGTAAAGTGGATGATGAATCCCTGTTGGTAGCCTAAGCCGCTGCTTCCGGGGTCTGACTGAAACTGGATGGTGACATCAGCCGTTGAGGTGAACAGCTTGAAGTGCCGGCTGAGGCCAGAGTACTGGCCCAGGATGCGCGCTGTCAGGTCATCGCCGTCGTAGAAGGTCAGCGCGTCCCCTTTGCCCAGCCGCAACCTAAAGGAACATGTTAAGAACATAAGAAAAGCCATGTTGGATCAGGCCAATGGCCCATCCAGTCCAACACTCTGAGTCACATAAGAGCATAAGAGAAGCCATGTTGGATCAGGCCAATGGCCCATCCAGTCCAACACTCTGTGTCACACAGTGGCCAAAAAACCCCAGGTGCCATCAGGAGGTCCATCAGTGGGGCCAGGACACTAGAAGCCCTCCCATTGTTACCTCCCCTCAAGCACCAAGAATACAGAGCATCACTGCCCCAGACAAAAGAACACAAGAGAAGTCATTTTGGATCAGGCCAATGGCCCATCCAGTCCAACACTCTGTGTCACACAGTGGCCAAAAAACCCCAGGTGCCATCAGGAGGTCCATCAGTGGGGCCAGGACACTAGAAGCCCTCCCACTGTTACCCCCCCCCCCTCAAGCACCAAGAATACAGAGCATCACTGCCCCAGACAAAAGAACACAAGAGAAGTCATTTTGGAGAAGGCCAATGGCCCATCCAGTCCAACACTCTGTGTCACACAGTGGCCAAAAAACCCCAGGTGCCATCAGGAGGTCCATCAGTGGGGCCAGGACACTAGAAGCCCTCCCACTGTTACCCCTTCCCCCTCAAGCACCAAGAATACAGAGCATCACTGCCCCAGACAAAAGAACACAAGAGAAGTCATTTTGGATCAGGCCAATGGCCCATCCAGTCCAACACTCTGTGTCACACAGTGGCCAAAAAACCCCAGGTGCCATCAGGAGGTCCATCAGTGGGGCCAGGACACTAGAAGCCCTCCCACTGTTACCCCCCCCCCCCTCAAGCACCAAGAATACAGAGCATCACTGCCCCAGACAAAAGAACACAAGAGAAGTCATTTTGGAGAAGGCCAATGGCCCATCCAGTCCAACACTCTGTGTCACACAGTGGCCAAAAAACCCAGGTGCCATCAGGAGGTCCATCAGTGGGGTCAGGACACTAGAAGCCCTCCCACTGTGCACCACCCCCTAAACACCAAGAATACAGAGCATCACTGTTGGGGCTGCTATCAGTATAGGACAGGGGGGGGATACTTCTGTGACTCACTTTCCCAGGGGTTGTGGCGAGCAGGGCTTTTTTTTTTGTAGCAGGAACTCCTTTGCATATTAGGTCACACCCTCCTGATGTAGCCAATCCTGCTGGAGCTTACAGTAGGCCCTGTACTAAGAGCTCCGTAAGCTCGTGAAGGATTGGCTACATAAGAGGGGTGTGGCCTAATATGCAAAGGAGTTCCTGCTACAAAAAAAGCCCTGGTGGCGAGTGCCATCAGGTCAAGGCTTTCCAGGCAAGAGACAAGCAGAGGTGGTCGGCCATTGCCTGCCTCTGTGTAGCAGCCCCGGACTTCCAAGGTGGCCTCCCATCCAAGGACTAACCAGGGCCTGCCCCGCACAGCTGCAGAGATCTGACGAATTAGCCTGGGCCATCCCTCCTTCCTACCTATCTCCAGTGCAGGGAATTTCTGTTTGAAAAGAAATCTCCACATCCCGCACGATTCTAGCACCTCTGAGTAGGCAAAATCTGCGTAAAAAATAGTCACATGAAATTAACTGAGGCTGGAACAAAGTGCGGGAGAGGAAGAAACTCTTGGGGGTTTTGTTTATAATGCAAACAATGCATGCAAGAGTGGGTTAAATCTCCCCTTCTTTTCACTGAGCTGCTCTCAATATTTACGCCTCCCAGACAGGCCACAAGACCCTTTTGAGGGATCCCCCCCCCCTTTATTCTTTTGGTTATTTTTAAAAAGTCACTTTCCCCCCTACGTATCTGGGCTTTCCAGCTGAGCATTTCTGTAGGATTTCTTTGGCCAGTGTGTGACCTTTCGGCCTCCTTCTCCAAATGCAGGCTAAAATTCTCCCAGGATTCTACCATCCCCTATTGAGGTAAGGTAGCTCAACGATGCCTACTGCTAGTATGTTCACTGATGGCAAAGGAAGCTCTCCACTCTAAGGTGGGTCATGAATGTATAGAACTCCTTACCACAATCTTTGGTGGTGGCGGCCACGAGGTTAGATTTAAAAAAACACCCACCAGGGATTAGGGAAGTTCATTGAGGAGGAGAACAAGAAGAATGGTTTGTTGGATTCTGTACTCTGCATGCAAGAGGATCTGGGAGGAAAAGGATTAAGAGAATTCTCTCACTGGAGTACATGCAGCCTAGGGTTGCCAAGTCCCCTGCGTTCCGCACACTCGTGACACGATGATGTCACCCGGAAGTGACGTCATCGTGCCGGCGACATCGCGTGCAGCTGCTCTAGGCATTTCCGGGAAAACTCTATGGTTTTTTTCCTGGACGCTCTAGCCATTTGGGAGGGGAAAACTCTATGGTACCTATTGTATTGTACCTGTTGTTGCTTGCCTTCTATGTTTCATTTTATATGGGACCTCTCTTCTTCTCTCTCTTCCCTGGGCTTGGAGCTCTAGCAAGTGAACCTTTCAGAAGTTAATCTGTTCACAATAAGTTAAATGCTTCTATGTATATGTAATGTAAGATGTGCTTCTATTTTTTGTATGTAAAATTTCTTTCTCTTGTTACCAGGGCTTTTTTTTGGTAGAAAAAGCCCAGAAGGAACTCATTTGCATATTAGATTACACCCTCTGATGCCACCATTGCTTTGCACAGGGTTTTTTTTAAAAAAAGAAAAGCCCTGCAGGAACTCATTTGCATATCAGGCCACACCCCCTGACACCAAGCTAACCAGAACTGCGTTCCTGCTCAAAAAAAGCCCTGCTTTATTACTATTGGAGTCAGGTCATCGTTGTAGTTTGTTTGAACAGCATTTCCCCCTTAACCGGAAAATGTGGAGGGCTGAGGATACTGCATAAAGCTTCTGAGGCAAATGATTTTTTTCCTTTCCATTTAACCCAATATAGCTGCTTGCCAGAATAACCAAAAGGAAATTCCATATTCCGAGGCACAGCCGATTGTCAGAGTTAGGGATGCACAGCAGGCGAGGACTGCTGTTCACTTGTGACCTGCTTGTGAAAGACTTTCCACATTTATTTGGCGCCTGGCGAGTGTTCCAAAACTGGGTGCTCTATTGGGTGGGCCTTTGCCGTGACCCTCTACAATCTCAAAACTCCCAAATTCAAAGGTGTGAAAAAAAATCCTCCCTCTGAGATCTGACATCGTCTTCTCAATATTTTTCACAGCGCTTTTCACACTTGGATAGCTAATGTGACATGTTTTTCTCCTCTGCTGCCCACGATTGGCGCTTCAAACACATTTGAAAGAGGGCAAACTTTTCCTGAATTTAAATCTTGTGCTTTTGAAATCTTCAAATTGTGTGTATGAAATTAAGCTGGGGGAGCGACAGAAACCCCCAGGGCTGAACCACTCCACCCCACTGCTATGTTTCACGTTTGACAGTTGAGGTTGTTTATTTATTTAAATTTATATGCCGCCCACTCCACATGTGGACTCTGGGCAGCTCACAGTCATAATACAGCAAGAACAATACCTTATAATTATAAGATCAAACCACACATAAACAATTTATAATTTAAACTTAAAAATGGTGCTATAAAATTTCCTACATAGGGGGTCCAGCTTCATTTTAGTTCTTAATTCTCTGTAATTGCTCTATTAGGGGTCTTATAGATGGATGGTAGTATTCAGCGGCATAACAGTGGCAGCTCCTCCTGCATTAGTTACTGTAGGCCTGCCGCAAAAGGTCGGTTTTACAGGCCCTGCGGAATTGCGAGAGATCCCGCAGGGCTCTTGTGGCCTCTGAGACTGCATTCCATAAAATAGGTGCTGCCACAGAGAAGGCTCTCGCCCGTGATATGGAGTGGTGGAACTCTACAGATCCAAGATATTGGGCATTCAAGAGTGGAACCAAGCAGTTTGTCTAGTTCATGGGTCCCCCCAGTGTGATGCTGGTGGATGCCAATGGCACCTGCCAACACCTTTCCTGGTTTCCGCCAAGTGTTTTTAGAAGGTGGGCTTTTGCCCACTTAGGTGTCTGATTGGCCATTGGAGATTTGATTGGCTGTGTGACAGGGCTTTTTTTGGTAGCAGGAACTCCTTTGCATATTAGGCCACATCTCCCAATGTAGCCAGTCCTTCTGGAGCTTGCAGTAGGCTCTGTACTAAGAGCCCTTTGAGCTCTTGAAGGATTGGCTATATCAGGGGTGTGTGGCCAATATGCAAAGGAGTTTCTGCTACAAAAAAAGTCCTGCTGTGTGGTCTATCAAAAATGCTGCTTTAGCAGCAGTTGCCACCACAGCACAAGGATCTTCACTGTGTGACTGACAGTGGCGGCCATTTTGTGGCTGTGCCCACCTTGTTATGACAGTCAGTCAGTCAAAGATTCATTGCGTATACTAGCCATTGGCCATTACAAAACAGAACACGAACAGCAAAGTTCCCAAGTAACACCCTAAAAGTTCCCCAGAGAGGCCATCCTCAAGAAGTTTGATATCACTCTTAAATGGATTGGTTTCTTAAATTGTTTTATTGGTTATGTACCATAATAATAAATAATCTGAATCTATCGCTCTTGCTCTTATTCCAAAGTTGCCTGCGGGCTCGAAAAACTTGGGGACCCTGGTCTAGTTCTTTTAATTTTCCTCCAAGTTAATTTTTTAAAAAGTATTGCATCCACAGAGGAAGTGATTCAAGGGGAATCACTGGAAGATGGATTGAGGAGAGAGACAATTGAACCCTTTCGCTGTATGCTGTTTTCCTGCTGAAAGCGATCACCCCCACGTTAGCTGTGCTGAGGAAAATTATGGATCCTCATACCGTTCACCCTGTGTTCAGCTCTGTGTGTGTGTGGTGGTGCCGGAAATAAAAGAGGTATGAAGAGAGAGTTATAGTTCCACTCTTCTTCAGTTGTGACCCTCTGTCTACTAGGAGAGCCAGTTTGATGTAGTGGTTAAGCGTGCGGACTCTTATCTGGGAGAATCAGGTTTGATTCCCCACTCCTCCACTTGCACCTGCTGGCATGACCTTGGGTCAGCTATAGCTCTGGCAGAGGTTGTCCTTGAAAGGGCAGTTGCTGTGAGAGCCCTCTCCAGCCCCACCCACCTCACAGGGTGTCTGTTGTGAGGGAGGAAGGTAAAGGAGATTGTGAGCCGCTCTGAGACTCTTCGGAGTGGAGGGCGGGATATAAATCCAATATCATCTTCTTCTACTACCATTTTTTTTTTAAAGGCAGGAAAGACAGCACAAAGTCACCCTTCAATGACCCATCATGGAGGGGAAATCTGATTTGAAAGCACTATAGCTATTTTAACAGTGATGTAGCAGTTAGAGAGAGGGACATGTGAACCATTTGCCGATTTCAATTTTTTAATCCCCCCCCCCCCCAGTTTTGAACTGATGGCGAGGTGCGGTGGGAAAGTGCCCAACTCAGTTATTTGCCTTGCCAAGGCCAGCGCAGGCTATTCTGATCTCATTAGATCTTGGAAGCTAAGAAGGGTCAACTCTGACAAGTACTTGAATGGGAAACCTCCAAGGAGTACCAGAGCCGGGAGGCAAAGGCAGGTATTATTCAGCCACCTCTCCGAATATCCTCCAGGCCCCCAGTAGGGGTCAGTCGCCAGAAGTTGTCATGAGTTACAAGCAATACTCCCTCTAAGCTGTGGAGTTTTGCGAGCAAAAATTCTGTTTTGTAAGCTACTGGCATTAAAGTTGCGAGCTACTGCATACATTTGTTTGCTTTGGGGACATTTTTCCTGAGCTAAGACAAGAATGTGTGAGCTGGAAGCTAAAAAACTGTGAGCTAGCTCATGCTAACTCAGCTTAGAGGGAACTCTGGTTACAAGTGCACACGCACACACACACAAAAATACAACACCCCTACCTTCTAGTGCAGAGTGTTCCCACAAACAGAGCAGAGATTCCTCTGAAATTTGTTCTCGGGGATTCCATTACCACACCCCTCCACTGCACCTATGATTTCTTGGTGCAGCACCTAGAAACATAACACCGGTCTACTCACACTTGGACTTCCAGCATGATGCGCTTGTCCTCTTCCACGTGCAAGCCCCAGATGCAGTCCTGACCCTTCCCATAGGGCTCTGGCCAGTTAGGAGAAAGCACCACACCAGCTGCATCCGTGATCTCCCCACTGCACACAGCTGTGGGATCCAGAAAAGAGAGGTCACAGAAGGGCTCTTGGCTGTGCAGGGGTCAAGAAGGCAGACAACCAGAGCGAGAGAGGGGTGTGTGTAAGGAACAGCTGTGCAGGCTTCCCTTGGGGCACAGTAAGTCCCAATTAGCAGATTCTTATGGAAATGCTTTGTTTCCTGCCAGCAAGAAATAATGAAACCAACAGAGGGTTGTCCCTCGTATTCCAGATGCTGAATGAAATAATGCAATCGATCCACCTAAATATTGTGGTCACCTATAGCAAATGCTGTTGGTGGGTCTAACAACATCAGCAATGATGTAAGTGAAGAAATTCAGCAACTAAGGCCACTAGTGATGCTTCAGCCCGAAATCCTGGCCACAAGCCAGACTGAAGTGGGTCAAGGGCAGGTGTTTCATCCAGAGACGTCTGCAGTTGCTCTGCTGGCTGCCTGCTCAGTCACCTTGCCCAGAAAGAGGAGATAGGACACTGGTCGATAAATGCTCAGATCCATCACACACTGAGCAGTGCTCTTTCCATCTTCTTTGATTTACACTTTGCAACTGGATTTTACTGTGTGAAGTGGCACGATCCGCTTGCAAATAATCGCTAAAGTGCACGGAAAGTGGATCGAAAGTGCATTATTCAGAATGTGTGAAAGCATCAAAGACAACCTTTTAACTGGAGAGCCAGTTTGGTGTAGTGGTTAAGTGTGCGGACTCTTATCTGGGAGAACCAGGTTTGATTCCCCACTCCTCCACTTGCACCTGCTAGCATGGCCTTGGGTCAGCCATAGCTCTGGCAGAGGTTGTCCTTGAAAGGGCAGCTGCTATGAGAGCCCTCTCCAGCCCCACCCACCTCACAGGGTGTCTGTTGTGGGGGAGGAAGGTAAAGGAGATTGTGAGCCACTCTGAGACTCTTCGGAGTGGAAGGTGGGATATAAATCCAGTATCATCTTCTTTTTCTTCTAAGAAGAAGTCCAAGGCTTTTTTTGAGCAGGAACCCAATTCTGGCAGGCTTGGCATCAGGGGGTGTGGCCTAATAGGGAAATGGGTTCCTGCCAGGCTTTTTCTACAAAAAAAGCCCTGTAAACACATGAACCCAGAAACATGAACCCATGAAGCTGCCTTATATTGAATCAGACCTTTGGCCTCTTTACGTCAATATTGTCTACTGGGAGTAGCTTTCTCAGGTCTCAGGCAGAAGTCTTTCCCATCACCTACCACCTGATCTTTTAAACTGGCGATGCCAGAGGTTGAACTCGGACCTTCTGCATGCCAGGCAGATGCTCTTCCAATGAGCCATAGTTATGGTCATTCCTGCAAAGCTGTGATTGGGCCATGGTGATCCATGCTGTGATCACATCCAGGTTAGATTACCATAATACGCTCTGAGAACTACCTGGAAACTTCAGTGGGTTCAAAATGCAGCATCCGGGATGCTAACCGGATACCTGGATATAGCCTGCGAGCCAGCTATCCATTAATTTCCAAGCACAATTCTAAGTGCTGGTCCCTATTTTTAAAGCCCTGAAAGGCTTGGGACCAAGGTCCCTGAAGGACCACCTCTGCCTGTAATTTACAGATCACTCAGTTTTCAACCCTGCTTTCTGTGTACCTACCCCGGAAGTGAGGCAGATGGTGACCAGAGTGTCCTCGAAGGTGGCAACTTGCTTTTTGAGTGCCTTTTCCCATTCCAGTTCACCTGGCACCTACTCAGGGGTAATTTTGTATAACAAGAGGTGCAGGAGCTCATTAGCACAACTCGTTTGCATTACACATATGCCTATGCCACACACCCCTGACATCACCGGAAGGTGTCCTAAATTATATCAGCTCAGCATCTACCTTCAGATGCCTTTTGCTGTCATAATACAACCTTATTCCCATCATGCATTTTAAATTGCTTTCTCCTCTGTGGCCACAGCGGCATGAGGAAGCTCTCCATCCGTCTGCTTTATAGGTTTTGGTTATTTCCCCATTTTTGTGGGGAAAAATATTAGAAAATGTGTCAAATCTTAAAAGTTCAGCAAAATTCTCCCAGGGGGGTTTGAATTATGGAGCCCAGAAGCAAGTACTGGGGGAGGGGGGGATAAGAAAGAAAGAAAACAATAAAATTTAGAGGTTCCGGAACTCTGCTCCTGTAAGCTGCTGCCCAAAATGAGGCTTGCACCTACCCCACTGTCTTTTAAGCACCAGGTTAAAACAGTCCTCTTTAGCCATGCTTTTGCCTGAAGTTTCATCTCATTACTTCTAGGCGTTTGTTTTATGGTTCTCCAGAGAGTTGTTTCATGGATTCCACGGGAAGAGACTGTTTCAGCTTTTGCGTTATTTATGCTGCTTTAATGCCCCTTCACGGAAGGGTTACAAACTCCAGGTAGGGAAATTCTTGGGTGATTTGGGGATGGAGCCTGGGAAAGGTGATGTTTAGGGAGGGAGCTGAGTAGGGGTGCGATATCTTGGAGTCCACCCACCAAAGCTACCGTTTCCTCCAGGGAAACTGATCTCCGAGGTCTGGAGATCAGTCATAACCCCGGTAGAACTCGAAGCCCTCACCCGTCCATGGTGATTTTATCAAGCATGTTAGAGACCATTTTTATGGAAGGATTTTATCCGTTTATAGTTTACGGTTGTATTGTTGAATTGCTTTTATCTCGTTGGCTACCTTTAGGAGGTCTCTAAAGAGGTGACCTATCCACTTTTGAAATAAGTGCCCCAGAGATTCAGGGCTTTTTTTTTGTAGCAGGAAGTCATTTGCATATTAGGCCACACACAGCCTGATGTAGCCTAGGCTTGCCAATCCCCAGGTCCCAGCAGGGGTTCTTCCGCTTTCCCAGGCTCCTTCTCGCCCCCAGTCAGCTGGCCGGCGGGGGGAAGCCCCGCCCCCAGAGAACCATGTGACTTTTCACCTCCGGAGGCTTCAGTCTCCAATTGGGATGGGGTGTCTGTGATTTTAAGAAAGTAGCAGAGACTTTTTTATTGGGACTACAAATGGAAAAATTTCCAAAAGAAGATAGAACTGTAATTTGGTACTTGCTCTCAGCTGCTAGGACATTATATGCACAGTTATGGAAACAAGAAAAAATACCAGAGAAATGGGACTGGATTGTGAAAGTTTTATCATGGAGTGAGATGGCTAAACTAACAAGAATTTTAAGAGACTATGATTTGGAAGTGTTTAAGAGGGAATGGAAGAAATTTAGATATATAGAAAAAGAGTGGAATTTGAAAGGACATTGGGCAATCTTTTAACAATGAATTTAAGAAAAAGGGAAATTGAACTTTGATGGGTTAAGAGTACCTTTATAAGTGAACTTAAGTATATAACATCGGCGGAAGTCTAGAAAAGGAGGGAGGGGGGATTAGGAAAATATCATATGTGTTAGGGATTGTAACGATATAATTTGACATTGTTACCATATGTTATTAATAAATTGTTTAAACTGGGATGGGGTGTCTGTGTTACTTTGAAGAAGTTGGCAGCAACTCGTGAGTAGAGAGGCTAATCCCTTGCTTCAGAGTCGCCAGAAAGGGAGAGGGGGAGGGAAACGTCTGCTGAGCACTTCATTATTCCCTATGTGGAGATCGATTCTCATAGGGTATAATGGGGAATTGATCTGGAGGTTTTGGGGGCTCTGGGGGTGCTGTTTTTTGAGGAAGAGGCACCAAATTTTCAGTATAGTATCTAGTGTCTCTCCCCAAAGTACCCCCCAAGTTTCAAAACGATTGGACCAGGGAGTCCAATTCTATGAGCCCCAAAATAAGATGCCCCTATCCTTCATTATTTCCTATGGAAGGAAGACATTTAAAAAGGTGTGCTGTCCCTTTAAATGTGATGGCCAGAACTCCCTTGGAATACAATTATGCTTGTCACACCCTTGTTCCTGGCTCCGCCCCCAATGTCTCCTGGCTCCACCCCCAAAGTCCCCAGATATTTCTTGAATTGGACTTGCCAACCCTAATGTAGCCAATCCTCCAAGAGCTTATAGGGTTCTTAGTACAGGGCCTACTGTAAGCTCTTGGAGGACTGGCTACATCAGGGGTGTGTGGCCTAATATGCAAAGGAGTTCCTGCTACAAAAAAAGCCCTGGCTCACCTCAGAGTCATCCCCCAAGCCTATTCTCAGACGCAAAGCGTTCATGTCAGGATCCTCTGTAGACCTACCTCGGCAGGCCGGCTCCGTCTCATTCCACTGAGGGTTGGTGGGGTCAACACACTCGATGATGACAGACCCTTGCTCCAGGGTGTAGCCGGCCTCACAGGCAAACTCTACCGTGGTGCCCAGACTGTAGGTGGCGTCGCTGGTGGTAAAGTTCCCGTACTTGACAAATGGCTCGTAGCAGTGCCCTGGTTCAAAGGCTGCAACAGATAGCAACAGAAGGAAGGAAGAGACAAGACAGAAGCAAAGACGGGGCCTTCACACAACTTGCAGGATTCGTTGTCACAGGATGTAGCAGTGGCCACTAGCTTAGATGGCTTGGAAAAAGGAATTAGGCAAATTCTTGGAAGAGATCAATCAAGGGCTACTAATTACAGTCAATAAATGGAACCTATATATTTCTAAATACCCTGACTAGTGCTGCCAAGACCCCAGGCCGGATGGGGGTTCTACTGCCCTGGAAGTCCCCACCCCACTGGCCCACATTTGACCGGCAGGAGAAACCTCCCCCGACGTCGCCAGCACAATGATGTCACTCGGAAGTAACGTCATTGCACCGGCAATGCCACAAACAGCTCTAGGCATTTCCGGGAAAACTCTATGGTTTTCCCAGATGCTCAATCAATTTGGGAGGGGAAACTCTATGGTACAATAGGTACCATAAGTCAGACCCCACAAATACTGTCGCAGCGAGTCCTGAGGTGGAACCAATTCCTGAACTCCTACACCTACACCTTGGTACACTGGCCGGGCAAAGCCATGGGGCACGCGGACGCCCTGAGCCGCCCACTTTGTGATGCTCATGGAGTCCCTGCCCGAGCGGCCCCTCCACGCCGCTGAGGTGGCTTGGGCCACAGGCAGGGACCGTATCCTCGCTCGGGTTTTGGACTGGGTGGGAAGGGGGTGGCCCACAGGCAAGGTGGACAGTGAGTTCAGGCTGTTCGCATCCCGTAGAGACAAACTATCCACTCACAAGGGGTGCATACTCTGGGGCAGCAGGGTGGTGGTTCCCCCCCCCCCACCCTTGCGCAAACAGGTACTTGAAGCCCTACACGAAACCCACCTGGGGATCGTGAGGATGAAAGCCCTGGCCCGAAGCTATGTGTGGTGGCCCGGTATGGATGAGGAGATAGAGGGGTGGGTGAGAAGGTGCCAACCATGCCAAGAGTCCAGGCCCGATCAGCCCTCCGCACCCATCCACAGATGGGAGTCCAACTGGCGGCTGTGGTCCCGCCTACACTTAGATTTCGCCGGGCCATACCAGGGCCAAAAATTCTTCATCCTGGTCGATGTGTACACGAAATGGCTAGAGGTGATCCCGGTGTCGTCCACCTCCACGGCAGCAGCCGTCAGAGCCTTGCGGAGGGCCTTTTGCATGCACGGGATCCCCGACACCCTGGTCACGGATAACGGCACCGCATTCACCTCCCGGGATTTCCAGGAGTTTATCGGGCGGTACCTAATAACGCACATTAGTTCCGCTCCCTTCCATCCAGCTACCAACGGCCAGGCAGAACGCATGGTACGAACCACCAAAGAGGCCCTGGGTCACATTGTTCAAGGGGACTGGGATCACCGCCTCGCAGCCTTCCTGTTCCATAATAGGATTACCCCCAACCCCACGACAGGGTCTAGCCCCGCAGAACTACTTATGGGGAGGAAATTAACAACCAGGCTAGACCGGCTACACCCGGACCGAGCCACAGACATCCGCAGCTCCCCTGAAGTCAGGGAAGCGGCACGGGGGTTCTTTCCGGGGGATCCGGTGTATGCGAAGAACTTCGCAAGCGGTCCAGAATGGGTAGCCGGCAGGGTACTTAGGGTGACTGGGTCCCGATCGTACGAGGTAGCGACCGAAGGGGGCCAGGTTCTAAGGAGGCACATCGACCAGCTGCGCCGCTGCACCTTGCCGGAGGAACCTACAGAGGCGGGGGAAGCGGTGAGCAGGGGAGAGCCAGCAACGGAAACCCCAGAAGTGGTGCTGCCAGCGCCGAGCCTGCCACCATACGATCCCCCGAGGCCGGCCGAGCCAGAACTGCAACCCGAGCCAACCCGCCAGCCACCGGAGGTGATTCCACAAGAGGGAACCCCCTCCACGGGGCCCGCTCCCACACCCCAAGCAACCCCGAGGCGATCTACCCGGGAACGTAGGGCTCCAGCCTACTTGCAGGATTATGTACCTTAGACTAGGGGGGGAGGAGTGTAGTGTCTTGGGCTTAACTAAGGCACTGCGCGGACATGCAGCAGAGGCGACCAGGGGAAGTCCCCTTGGTCACTCTGCACAGCGCGGGAAAAGACTCCGCCAATCAAGATCAGTGGTGGGAAGTTTGACTGGCCATGATTGGACTGGCCAGCTGGAGGGCTGTTCCGGGTTGAATGTATATAAAGCGGGTCCTGGCCCGCGTTGCCCTGTTCTGTGATGTACCATCCAATAAAGCATGTTGCCTTCAGCACGTCTCGTCTCCGAGTACATTACAATATGCAAATAAGTTCCCGCTGGGCTTCTTCTACCAAAAAAGCCCTGGTATGCACACACCCATGGGCAGTATCACAAGGAAACAGGGGAGCTGTTCCCGAGCATGCAAGCTGAGCGAAGCCTCCCCAGATCATTGGGGAAGGATGTGCATATGGCTTTCCTGGCAGCCCTCCAGCCTCACCTTCGTATCGCAGCGCCATGCCTGTGGCCACACCGCTGCTGTCTGTGGTCAGCTCGATGAAGAAGCCACGTGCCGTGCTGACCAGCCCCTCGATCGGCAAGTATTCCACCTCATAGGAATCATACACTGGGGGTGCTTCGATGTCATTCCCGTTCCGAATGATGAGCCTGCAAGGAAGAAAGAAAAGATGCCTCAGTGGGGGCCAGAGAGAACTTGGAGGGCGGCGGAGGTTAGTGCCAGGATGCAGGCAGCCAAGGTGCTGGAGATGGAATCCCAGCTGAGCAGGACCAGGCTAGACAGGGAGGCAGGTGGGGGAAGAAGTGATGATAGCCGTGAAGCCCAGAAGTTCAACAAGCTGCTGAAAGACTATAGAGCAGGGGAGGCCAAACTGTGGCTCTTTCACACATATTGTGTGGCTCTCGAAGCACCAAGAGCCCCATCAGCCAGCTTGGAGAAGGCATTTCTCTCTTTAAATCACTTCTCCAAGCCAAGCCAGCTGATGGTTTGGAGAATGCATTTAAAATTAAAGTTGCTTTCTTTCCACCTCTCCTTCCTTCCTTCCTTCCTTCCTTCCTTCCTTCCTTCCTTCCTTCCTTCCTTCCTTCCTTCCTTCCTTCCTTCCTTCCTTCCTTCCTTCCTTCCTTCCTTCCTTCCTTCCTTCCTTCCTTCCTCTCTTGTGGCTCTCAAACATCTGATGCTCATGTCTTGAGACTCTCTTGACGTTTATTCTGTGTGGCTGTTACGTATAAGCAAGTTTGGACACCCCTGCTTTAGAGCCAAGCCTGGACTCCCCAGCAGCACTTCTAGCCAGGCCCTGGGGAGAGCTGTGACAGAAAAAAGATTCTCTCCGTTTCAGTCTTCCTTCCAGTTCCAGATGGCTTGGCATCAGGGGGTGTGGCCTAATATGCAAAGGAGTTCTTGCTGGGCTTTTCCTACAGCCCTGGTTGCAGACATGAATGCCAAGAGAGGTGGGAAAGCCCCAGCTTCTCACACAAAGAAGCAGGCCACTCCCCGCTAGAGTTGCCAGGGCTGTGCTGGAAAATACCTGGAGACTCTGGGCGTGAAGCTTGGAGAGGGCAGGGTTTGGGGAGGGGAGGGGCCTCAACATGATTCAATGCTATAGAGTCCACCCTTCCAAACAGCCATTTTTCCCCAGGGGAAAAACCTATGCCGGCTGGAGATCAGTTGTAAAAGCAGATCTCCTGGCCCCACCTAGAAGTTGGCAACCTTCTGAGGGGCCAATATGCCAGCCAATAGCACTCTTGAAGGGCTTCAAAATGGCAGCCTCAAGACAGCCATCTGTGGGACAGGCGATCTCCCGCATACTCACCTGTCGTCATCTTCAGCCAGCGAGACCTTCTCAAAATGGAGGTGCAGCCGTTGTCCTGGCGGTGCCTCCAGCAGCCAATGGCAGGTCAGGTTGTTGCTGTAGCTGGCCGGGAAGCCCGGGGAGACGATGCGTCCGACAGTGGCATTTCGAATCACTCCACCGCAAGCCGCTGCAACGGGAGGGGAATTGCCAAAAGGGTTGGGACTGGAGCACTGTTCCCTCTAAGCTGCAGAATCTTGTGAGCAAAAATTCTACTGTGTGAGCTACCGGCATTAAAGTTGTGAGCTGCTGCTTAAATGAGTGTGCTCTGGGGCCATCCTTCCTGAGTTAAGGCAAAAATGTGTGAGCTGGAGGCTAAAAATCTGTGAGCTAGCTCACACTAATTCAGCTTAGAGGGAACACTGGTTGGGAGAAAGCTCGACGGCGAACGGCCCCCAACCCGCATGCCCTTCCCTCACCCTGTTGAGACCTTCACTGACCGACACACGTTGGCTCCCGGCTGCTCCAAAAGGGGTGTGTAGCGTTGAGACAGGTGAGGTGGGCCTGACCCACCAGCTGGTAACCGGTGGCGCAAGAGAAGTAGGCGCTGCCCCCAGGATGCAGACTGGTGACAGAGACGTCACCGTAGGCTGGGCGCGTCGGGAAGGCACAGCTCAGCAAGTAGGCTGCAGAAAGGAAGAAAGGGTTGAAGTGGCAGCTGTGGAGAAGCAGAAGCCTGATTGGTAGATGATGCGCAGGGACTAAAGTATTTGCTTGTGGGGCTATAACCTCAGAGCAGTTTTGTTGCCTCATGGCAAGAAAATTCTTCACTCAGGCAAAGCCCCGAGAGAGGGCTTTTTGACTCCTCACATTGCAACGACACCCCTGATTCGTCTTTTGAGCAAGAGGGAATACTTCACTGTCTTTTTCAGGCTTAATGTCACACTGAGTTGGCCTGCCTTAAAGAGACTGGGAGTTTGTATTTATGCGCAGCCTTGACAGTGTTCAAAGCACCTCAGAGAATCTTTATTATTACTTAATCTTTATTTAAAGCCCTTTGCGGTACCTTCAGGATGGCAATACGTCCCCCAAACATCACTACACACCACAGAGCAACATCGACTGGTGATCCCTGGCTTGAAGGAAGCCTGCTTAGTCTCGACTGGAGCTGCCAGTCCCCAGGTGGGGCAGGGAAACAAGGTTAAGAAACCTCCACAAAAACCAGCCTCCAAAGTTGTACACAAATAATATACTTCATTGATAATTCAAAAAATATTCCAGATCATTATAAATAATCTGTATAACAATAAGAGTACATGGGAAAGGAAAGGTCCCCTGTGCAAACACCAGTCGTTTCTGACTCTGGGGTGACGTTGCTTTCACAACGTTTTCATGGCAGACCTTTTTTTTACGGGATGGTT
Source organism: Heteronotia binoei (assembly GCF_032191835.1). Taxonomy (NCBI): domain Eukaryota; kingdom Metazoa; phylum Chordata; class Lepidosauria; order Squamata; family Gekkonidae; genus Heteronotia; species Heteronotia binoei. Next base: position 35,294,135 of record NC_083240.1, read on the forward strand.
TGCCCTTGCCTTCCCCAGTCATCTACACTTTCCCCCCAGCAAGCTGAGGACTCATTTGACCGACCTCGGAAGGATGGAAGGCTGAGTCAACCTTGGGCCGGCTACTTGAACCAGCTTTCGCTGGGATAGGACTCAGGTCGTGAGCAGAGAGTTCAGATCACAGTACTGCAGTACAGCTGCTTTACCACTCTGTACCACGGGGTACATAAGAGTACAAAGAAACATATATATATAGTTATATGTATATACACACACACACACGTTATACAGATGATATATATACACACACACATATATACACACACTCATATATGAGTGTATGTATATATATACATACATACATATACAAATATACATATATACACACACAAAAGGCTGGCTTTCGCGGAGGTTTCTTAACCTTGTTTCCTTGTTAACCTTGTTAACCTGCTCCATTATCCGCATAGCTCTTTGTTGGTTGCTCAATCCCCAGGTGGGGGCAGGGGATCCCTGGGTTGGAGGTCCTCCCCCCCCCGCTTCAGGGTCATCAGAAAGCGGAGGGTGGGGAGCAGGAGGAAAATGTCTGCTTGCCACTCCATTATTCCGTATGGAAACCAATTCCCATAGGGTATAATGGAGAATTGATCTGTGGGTATCTGGGGCTCGGTGTGTGTGTGTGTTTTTGTGTTTTAAACAATTTTATTGACAACATATGGTAATAATTTCCATTAATAACTTCTTTTCATCTATCCCATATACTTCTTTCTAATCACCCTTCCCCCGTTACTTGACCCCTGCCAGTGTTATTTACTCAAAATACTAACATTAAAAGGTACCCTTAATTCCTAAGAACTAAAATTAATATTCTTCTTTCTTCTAAAGTTTAATCATTATCAAAAATTGTCCAATGTCCTTTTACTTTCCATTAGTCTTCTACATAACTTCTAATTTTTTCCACTCCCTTTTAAAATCTTCTAAATCATAGTCTCTTAAAGTTCTTGTTAATTTGTCCATCTCACTCCATGTCATAACTTTTACAATCCAATCCCATTTTTCTGGTATTTTTTCTTGCTTCCATAACTGCGCATATAGTGCCCTAGCAGCTGAAAGCAAGTACCAAATTAAAGTTCTATCTTCTTTTGGAAATTTTTCCATTTGTAATCCCAACAGAAAAGTCTCTGCAGCTTTCTTGAATTCATATCCCAAGATCCTAGAAATTTCTTGTTGGATGATCTGCCAATATTTTTTCGCTCTTTCACAAGTCCACCACATATGGTAGAAAGAACCTTCATGTTTTTTACATTTCCAACATTTGTCTGGCATCTTGTTATTCATCTTTGCCAATTTTTTAGGAGTCATATACCATCTATACATCATTTTAAAACAGTTCTCTTTAATACTCTGACATGTTGAAAGTTTCATAGTTCTTCCATAAATATTCTCATGTATCCATCTGTATTTCTTTATTTACATTTAATGTCCATTTAATCATTTGAGATTTCACTACTTCATCTTCTGTAGACCATTTTAAAAGTAACTTATAAGTTTTTGAAATTAATTTTTCATTATCTCCAAGCAGAACTTTTTCCATTTCTGTTTGCTCTCATCGTATTCCTTCAGTTTTAATATCGTTTTCCACCAAACTCTTTATTTGTTGCATTTGAAACCAATCGTATTTGTTATTCAACTCCACAGCAGTTTTCAATTCTATTTTGCCACTTTGTATTTTTAATAGTTGATTGCATGACAGCCATTTTTCCTCACCTGTCTCAGCTGTTATTTTTATCACTTCTGCAGGCACTATCCATAATGGTTTTCTTTCATCACCATATTTCTTCATCCAGGTATTCAACAAATTATTTCTTATATAATGGTGAGAGAAAAAACTATCCATCTTTTTCTTCCCATAATACATATAAGCGTGCCAGCCAAATTTATTTCCATGACCTTCCAACACTAAAAGTTTTTTATTCAACAGCGTCACCCAATCTTTTATTCACACTAAACAAACTGCTTCATGATATAACCTTAAATCTGGTAATTGGAATCCTCCTCTTTCTTTAGCATATATTAAAACTTTCATTTTAATCCTTGGTTTCTTCCCAGCCCATACAAATTCCGAAATCTTCCTTTGCCATTTGTTAAATTGTTTACTGTCTTTCACAATCGGAATAGTTTGAAACAAATACATTATTCTCGGCAAAATATTCATCTTAATTGCAGCTATTCTTCCAAGCAATGACAAGTTAAGCTTATTCCATTTTATCATATCTTCATCCATTTTACGCCATAGCTTTTCATAGTTATTTTTGAACAGGTCAATATTCTTCATTGTTACTTCCACACCCAAATATTTTACTTTAGAGGTAACTTCACATCCTGTTAGTCTCTGCAACTCCTTTTGTTTGTTTACTTGCATATTTTTACATAAAAATTTTGATTTTTCTTTATTAACATAAAATCTCGCCAGTTCTCCATATTCTTGTATTTTAGCTAACAACAAAGGTGTTACTTGTGTAGGATTTTCATTTATAAACATATCATCTGCAAATGCTCTATATTTGTAAATAAACCCTTTCAACCCTTCTATTTCTTTATCATCTTGTATTTGCATCAATAAAATTTCAAGAGTCATTATAAACAAAAAAGGTGAAAGTGGACAACCTTGTCTTGTACCTTTGCTGATTATCATTTCATCTGTAAGATCTGCATTTATACATAACCTTGCACGTTGTTCAGTATATATTGCCTTTATCATTCTTAATTTTTCCCCCAACTCTATTTTCTCCATTACTGCAAACATAAAGTCCCAGTTCAAATTATCAAAAGCTTTCTCTGCATCCGCAAAGAATAATGCAACTTCCTTCTCTGGATGTATTTAATAATATTCTACAATATTTACAACAGTTCTAATATTGTCTCTTATTTGCCTTTTAGGGAGAAATCCCACTTGGTCTTTCTTTATGAAATTTATCAAATATTGTTTAAGTCGTTCTGCCAAAATTCTTGTATATATATATTATAATCATTATTTAGTAATGAAATTGGTCTATAGTTCTTTACATTCGTGACATCTCTATCTTCCTTAGGAATCAATGAAATTACAGCTTCCTTCCACGTATTTGATATTTTCCCTTTTATTCTTATCCTATTCATCAATTTTTGAAGTTTCGGTACTAATTCTTCTTTAAAATTTTTTTTACCGTATATCCATCTGGCCCCGGTGTTTTTTCAATTTTCATTGCATTAATCGCTGCTTCAATTTCTATTTCTTCAATTGGATCATTCAATTTTTTTTTCATATATTCAGTTAAGGGTGCTATTTTAATCTTTTGCAAATACGCTTCCATCCTTTCCTTCTTTACTTTAACACCTTTAAATAATTTAGCATAGTACTTGAAAATTTCTCTCTTTATTCCTTCTTGATCTACCATCTCTCTTCCATCAACCACAATTTTATTAATAATTTTACTTCCTCCCTTTTTCTTCAGTTGCCAGGCCAAATACTTTCCAGGTTTATTCGCTCCCTCAAAGGACTTCTGTTGTAATTTTTTCAAATTCCATTCCAATTCCTTATTTAACAAATGTCTCATTTGTGCTTGTAGTATTGTAATCTCCCTTATAATTTTCTTTTTCCCTGGCCTTTTCCTCAGTTCCCCTTCTTTTTTCTTTATTTCATTTTGAATGTCCAACATCTGTTTTTCTTTTGCCCTTTTGCCCTTATTGTTTAATGTAGTCAATATTCCTCTCATTACAGCTTTATAAGCATCCCACACCATCTGAAATTCTATATCATCTTTATCATTTATTTGGAAGAAAGCTTTAGTTTTATTTTCTAGAGATGTTACTAATTCTTTATTTTGTAGTAAATCTTCATTTAATCTCCATCTTCTCACTTTAAAACAATTTTGTAATCCATAATATTGGGTTATGATCTGCATCTATCTTCGGTAAGATCTCTACTTTCTTAGTTATAAGGCCTAAGTCCTTTGTACCCCATAACATGTCAATTCTGGAAAAAGTATTATGTCTTGCTGAAAAAAATGTATAATCTCATACTTCAGGATTAAATTTTCTCCATATATCTTCCAGGTTTTTTTGTTTAACCAGTTTGAAGAAGGATTTTGGCAATTTTCCTTCTTTATTGTTATTTTTTCCCCCAGATCTGTCCAATGTATTCTGAATTGTTCCATTGAAGTCTCCCATAATCATGACCTGGTCATATGTCACTTCATCAAGTTGTTTCATAATGTCTTTTTTTAAAAAAAAAATCTTTTGCACCATTTGGTGCATACAGTCCCAATAATAAGGGTTTTTTTGCATTTATTATTACTTCAAATTTTCCATCTTTATCTTTAAATATTATTTTTGGGTCCAATTCTTGTTTAATATAAAAAATCACACCCCTTTTCTTCTGTTCAGCCAATGAAAAAAATTCCAGTCCCAATTGTTTATGCCATAAAAATTTATAATCCTTTTGTTTAATATGAACTTCTTGTAAACAAATTATATGTTTTGTTTTTTTAATCCAATGAAATATTGCCTTTCTTTTTTGTGGAGAATTTGGTCCATTTACATTCAAAGATAATAATTTATAATCCATCATGGTGCAAATTCTTTATTTTCTTCATAAAATTTACGCAGCTCCTGTGTATTTGTAATTGTAATCCTTCTTCCTTGTAGCTCAACGCTCAAACCTTCAGGTATTATCCATCTACACCTCATTCCATTGTCACTTAGTTTTTCTGTTAATTTCTTATATGTTCTCCTGTCATTTATCACTTGTCTTGGCAATTCTTTCATTATTCTTACTCTGCTTCCTCCCACCATCAATGTCTTTTCAAAATTTTTATTCAAGATTTTCCCCACCATTTCTTTTTTTATATATCTTATAACCACATCTCTTGGTAAGTTGTTTTTCTTGGCATATGATGAATTCACTCTATACATATAATCATACGTATTTCTAGTCCCTTCAGGATCTTCCTCCAAGAAATCAGCAAATATTTTTATTACATGTTCTTTTAAGTCTGTCCCTTCTACAGGTACTCCTCTCAGACGTATTTGTGTCTCCATCAATTTACAGTCATGGATTGTTATTTTTTCTTGCATTTTTAATAAGGTGGAATCCTGGAATTTCTTTCCCTTCTACCTCCTGCACTTTTTTTGACACCACCACTGTTTCATTTCTAAGCTCTTCCATTTCTTTTTTAAAGTCCTCAATATCTTTTTAAAGTTCTTTTTTGCAAGCATTTATCATCTTTTCCACCCCTTTCATCATCCTAGCTTCCATTGCTTCCAACTGATCTTGCATCTTCTCCAATGAGGCAGCTCTTGCATGGGTTACCTTTGACTCTGACATTAAAAAAACAGCGAAAAATTCAATATCACCAAATTAAATTTCAACTATGAGGTTTGATAGATTAGAACTTACCCTTTCAAATGAGCCTAATTTTGCCGTCCTCTGACCTTCCCAGGCTCAGATATATATATTTTTAATTTAGCCTCCCAGTAATGGCTGCCGATGTTTTTCTATGGTAATACAATCCTAGAGTAGGTCCACTTCTTCAATAATTACTTCCTGCTTTGCTTGCCCCAAGTCATGTTCTCACTGGTAACAAAGTCTCATGATACTTGACGTATTTCCTGTGTTGACTGTAGAAACTGCAGATCTCTGATGATGGTGCTTTCACTCCATGACCGCAGGTAGACAAAACAATAAATTCCTTTCCAATTTTTAACACTGCCCTTAATTTAACAAAATCCAAAATTCACTCCTTCTCCTCTTCTTCTTCCAAGCTTTCAAACTTTCTCTTTCCCACCTTCTAATATTATTTTGCTTGCTTTAAAATAGTCCTGGAATAGTAGATAGCAATCACTACCTTTTTCTAAGGTTATCCAAATCAACACTGGTCTCGTACAGCATCAGATGTTTAGCAGTCTCAAAGAAGATTAGGATCTTGTCAAGCTTATGTCAAATAAATAACTCTGTAAGCTTCTGCAGATGATGAATATGCAACTCTTCTCCAGGGACCCCTCAAAGGAGCCCCCCCCCCGGGACTCCCTTTTAGCTTAGGTAAATCACCTCAAAGTTTCCTGTGCATATCTTGGACTAATCTCTGACTGAGAAAAGTAGGCAAAAGGCAAAAATTTGCCCTTTACTACCCCGAACAGAAGCTCCAGTCTGCCCCCCTTAGAGAGGCAGGTCAGCTCAGCATTCTCCAAATCCCGGAAGTCCGTGTGTGTGTGTGTGTGTTTTTGAGGCAGAGGCACCAAATTTTCAGCATAGCATCTGGTCCCTCTCCTCAACCCCTTCTCCCAATTTCAAAAAGATTGGACCATGGGGTCCAATTCTATGAGCCCTAAAAGAAGGAGCCCCTATCCTTCGTTATTCCAAGTAGAGGGAAGGCATTTAAAAGGAGTGCGGTCCCTTTACATATGATGGCCAGAACTCACTTCGGAGTTCAACTGTGCTTGTCACACCCTTGTTCCTGGCTCCAACCCCAAAGTCTCCTGGCTCCATCCCCAAAGTCCCCAGATATTTCTTGAGTTGGACCTGGCAACCCTAGCCTTGACCAAGGCTAACGCTTTTTCAGCCCTGGCTCTGGCCTTGTGGAGCTGTCCCTCAAATGAGATCCAGGCCCTGTGGGAGTTATTGCAGTTGTGCAGGGACTGTAAAACAAAGAGGTTCTGCCAGGCCTACAGTTGAGACAGCATGAACTTAAACTGTACATGGCTTCCCCCTATGTTGCTTTTCGACTCCGTTGCTCCATTGCGTTTGCATCATTCCCATCTGATATTGATCTTGTCCACCTGCCCCCTTTTATTTGCAGTTACATCAACCTGTAGGCATGCACGGAGGCCAGGAGTAGATATCAGTAGTGAACTGTTAATGAAATATAAATTGATATATTAAATGTTAATTGTTCCTGGGTTTGAATTGTTGATACTATGGGTGAGATCACACAAGAGGTTTGGCATAGCAGTATCCTGGCTCTGAAAAAGCTGGTTCTCTTTGATCCATGCTACGGTAATCACACAGTCCATGCCCTGCTGGTGGGAGAGGCACAGGCTGCATATGTGCAAGACAAGCATTCAGTCTGCTCAACAGGGCTTTTTTTGTAGCAGGAACTCCTTTGCGTAATAGGCCACACACCTCACTGACTTGGTTGGCTTGGAGATATGATTTAAAGAGAGAAATGTCTTCTCCAAGCCAGCCAACCAGGCTTGGAGAATGCATTTAAAGTTAAAGTTGCTTTCTTTCCACATCACCCTCCCTCTCCCTCCCCTCATCTATTTTCCTTCCTTCCTTCCTTCCTTCCTTCCTTCCTTCCTTCCTTCCTTCCTTCCTTCCTTCCTTCCTTCCTTCCTTCCTTCCTTCCTCCCTCCCTCCCTCCCTCCAACATCTGACATTCATGTCTTGCAGCTCTCAAACATCTGACTGCCTCCTCCCTCAAAATCTCCAGGTGCTTTGTAACACTGGGCTGGTAACCCTGTCATCCACCCTGTGGGGTCTGGGAGAAGGCAGGGCAAGGAGAATCTCTCCTTTAAGGCTCAAGGACAAAGGCAGACCAAAAATGAAGTCCATCCATCCATCCATCTATCCATCCATCCATCCACCCAGTCACCCATTGAGCTGTAGGTCCATGACCCAAAAGAAGGAGGCAGTGTGGCTGGACTGCCTGAGAGGAAGGGCTCTTGCTAGGATTCTCTGGGGTTTTTGGAACGCTTGAAATACATCAGCACCAGGTATTATTAACTGGCACAGACCTGGCATGGGGGCCCTGCCTGGTATATGGGGGGCAGGAGGAGTGCAGGTGCCAGCTCCGGCAAGACATGATGGTGACAGTCATGACAGCAGCCCCCCCCCCCCAATTCTCCATGCAAATTACGTTAATTGCTGGGACCAATTAGCTCCCCATTAAGTGTCTCTTTGGTGGGTGCCCGCTTTAACCTGGCAGCGTTGGCGATTAGCTCCGGCAGTGATTAGCAAGCTCCCAATTAGCTAATTGTGCTGCAGCTGCAAGGGAAGCGCTGGTGCGGCGGCGGTCCCTGTGCTGGCTGTGCAGGGATGGGTGGGAACAATGGCAGTTGTGGCAGTGGCTGCATCCCGCAGCAGAAGGCCTTTGCCTAGTCACCCCCCTCCCCGCCTTCCAATAGCAGGGAGGCCTGTTGGATTAGATTGAGGCCTTCCTCTCTATCCAGACACCTCTGGGAAACCAGCTTGGACAGGAAGGTCTTCCTGAATTGTTTATCCCTAGCCAAGGTGCACTGCCTCTGAATATGGAAGCTTTATTTGTCATTGCTAATGGCTTTTGATAGATTGCCCAAGATGAATTTTCCAATTTGCCCTCTCTCTTAAACCATCTAAGGGAGATATTCAGGACTTCTTCTGTAGCAGGAACTCCTTTGCATATTAGGCCACACACCCCTGATGTAGCCAATCCTTATTGGATGGGAAGGAAGTAGGGACGAGGCGGCAGCGGTAGCCACTCTTTCATTGGCTCGCTTATCATTCCTGCTGCTGCTGGCCTGCCCCCTTAACCTGGCACTGACAGTGAGGGCCAGCATAGGAGCCAAGAGCCTCCGGTGCCATTTTACCCATCGATCAGCTGATTGGCGGGAGGGGCGCCTTTACATAGCCTGGGAAACGTGGTGCTCCACCGCCCCTTCTTGAGCATTGTAATAGACCTGGTGAGCAAGGGAGGGAGGAGGAGGCTGGGAATAAGCTTGCCAATCCCCAGGCCCCAGCGGGGGTTCTTCCGCTTTCCCAGGCTCCTTCCCGCCCCCAGTCATCTGGCTGGCATGGGGAGGCCCCGCCCCATGTGACTTTCCACCTCCGGAGGCTTCAGTCTCTGATTGAAAGGCTTCCTCTTGGGATGGTGTGTCTGTGTTACCTTGAAGAAGTTGGCTGCAACTCGTGAGTAGAGATACCAATCCCTTGCTACAGAGTCGCCAGAAACAGGAGAGGGGGGAGAGGGGAGGAGATGTCTGCGGAGCACTTCATTATTCCCTATGTGGAGATCGATTCTCATAGAGTATAATGGGGAATTGATCTGGAGGTATCAGGGGCTCTGAGGGGCTGTTTTGTGAGTTAGAGGCACCAAATTTTCAGTATAGCATCTAGTGCCTCTTCCCAAAATACCCTCTAAGTTTCAAAACAATTGAACCAGGGGGTCCAATTCTATAAGCCCCAAAAGAAGGCGCCCCTATCTGTCATTGTTTCCAATGGAGGGAAGGCATTTCAAAGGTGTGTTGTCCCTTGAAATGTGATGGCCAGAACTCCCTTTGGCGTTCAATCGTGCTTCTCACACCCTTGCTCCTGGCTCCACCCCCAAAGTCTCCTGGCTCCACCCCAAAGTCCCCTGGCTCCACCCCCAAAGTCCCCAGGTATTTCTTGAACTGGACTTGGCAACCCTAGCTGGGAAGTGCAGGCAAACTAGGCATTTACCTAGAGACAGGGAGGAAGGCAGAATTCGGCACCCCTGCCCTACCGGTGCCTTAGACAAACACCTAGTTTGCCTAGTGGGTGAGCCGGCCCTGCCTGTAAGCTCTTGGAGGATTGGCTACATCAGGGGTGCATGGCCTAATATGCAAAGAAGTTCCTGCTACAAAAAAACCCCCTGAGGAATTGGGCAAGATGGCAGCCACATGTCTTCAAGCGCTTTCACATGGGTACATGGTTCTGGTTTGGATCAGGAATACGTGGGGAGGTTAGAGAGCATAGTTCTGCCCTACAACTGCAGAGGGGTGAGAGGAGAGGCAAAACTGGGCAGAGGCAGGAGGATAAATAAACCCTCTTCTCCCTCTTCCCGCACAGCTCTGCACTATGCACAGGAAAGCACACGTGCCTGAAATTTACTTCCTGAAAAATGTCAGGAAGATCCAATTGTAGACTGTCCCAGAACCATGGCATTTTCCAGGCTGCCTCCCCAGTTGATGACATCACTTTCATGTGATGTCATCAAGTTG